>NW_004949146.1:1478771-1484146 GCF_000317375.1 Microtus ochrogaster
TGTCTTTGGATTCACTTTCCATGTTTTAAAGGATAATTTTTAAAACTAAGATTGATGATGCATAAGAAAATTATCATCATCATCAGAGTTTGTTTTAGAAATGAAGCAGCCCTTGATAAATGCTTTCTGTTCCTGCCTTCTCACCAGTAATAAGTTCACATCGTATAAAAAGAGGCTAAGGGGAAATGGAAGAAACGAAAAATAAAATCAGAATTTAAAAGAAAGGAAAGCTACGTATGTGTTGATAGAATAGACTCTTTAGAGGAACACACTTAGCACATTGGGAAAAGATCAGTTCATTGTTAAAGATGAAAAATTCAGGCAAAATATTGTTTAAAACTCTATTGATTATTTAATAACTCATATGCTATATAATTAACACAAAGAAAGTGTATGTTGGAGCTGGAGAGATGGCTCAGTGGTTAAAAACACTGGTTACTCTTTCAGAGGACCCGGGTTGAGTTCCCAGCACCCACACGGCACCTCACAACTGTCTGTAACTTCAGTTTCAAAGGACCGAACACCCTCTTCTAACATCTTGGGACACCAGGCATACAAATGGTGAAGAGACATATAGATAGGCAAAACACTCACACACATAAAATAAAAATAAATCGTGTTTCATACAGTCACAGACTTGTGTCTTCTTCACCATTGTCCATTTTAGAATATTTTTGTTATCCCCAAACAGAAACAGCACACTCATTGCCAGTCATTCCTTATCCCCAGTTCTTCTGTACTACTTGGACGGCCACTAAACCATCTTCATCATTTTGCCTATTCCTAACAATTCATAGAAATGGAATTATCTAATAAGTAATTTTCTGTGAATATACACCCATGTCCAATAATGTACCAGTACTTCAGGTTTTTTTTGTTACTGAGTAATCTTACATATTAGAAATATCATATTTTATTTACTAGCTGTCTCTGGGTAAATGAGTATTTAGTTATTTCCCACCTTTGGGCTAATATGAATGTCCCCATAACTATTCATGTACAAGTTTTTGTGTGCATGTATGTTTTAACTTTTCTAGGGTGTATCTAGAAGCAAAATTGCTGGGTCATACAGTAACTTTTTATCTAACAGTTAAAGAGAGCCAGGATAAGGGCTGAAGAAATGAAGAGTAGTTGACACTTCTCTTTGAGAAGACCAGCGTTCAGTTCCCAGCATGCACATCCTGTGGTTCAAAACCACATGTAACTCCATCTCCAGGGGATCTGATTCCCTTTTACCTGCATACGCACTTACACACACACACACACCAAATAAATAATAAATCTTTTTAGCCAGACTATCTTTCAAGGGGTCTGTGCTGCTTTACATTCCCACCAGCAGAGTATGAGGGATCTTAATTTTTCTACACCTCCTGTTACTACCTGTCCTTTAGTGTTGACCGAGGTTCTGTCCCACCATGTCCTGCAGTTGTTAAGTCCCAAAGAAATACACAGAGGTCTAAATTAATCATAAACTGATTGGCATATTATCTCAGGCTTCTTATTAATTAATTCTTACATCTTATATTAACCCATTATTCTTTTCTGTGTTAGCCACATGGCTTAGTACCTTTTTCGGCAAGGCAGTCATATTTGCGTCCTCTGTGTCTGGGTGACGACTGCAGACTGAATCTTTCCTCTTCCCAGAATTCTCCTGTTCTCATTGCCCTGCCTATACTTCCTGCCTGGCTTCTGTCCAATAAGCATTTTATTAAACAAGTACAAGAAACAGATCTTTACAGGGTAAGACCATTGTCCCACAGCACTTTAGTGAGTGAAGTGGTACCTCAGCCTGTTTCTTCCATATGTTTCTCAAATAATACAGATGCTGAGTATCTTTTCATGTCCACATTGGCCATTTGTGTATCATCTTTAAGAAATGGCTGTTCTTCGCCTGTGTCCAGTTTCTTTTTTGTTTGTTTGTCTAGACAAGGTTTCCCTTGGTAGCCCTGACTGTCCTGAACTTGCTTTGTAGACCATGCTGGCCTTGAACTCACAGAATCCCTCCTGCCTCTGCCTCCTAAATGCTGGGATTAAAGGTGTGGGCAACCACACCCAGCACTTTGTCTGTAGAGCCATTCTCAGTGAGGAAATTCTTTACACATTGTAGAAAAGGCTCTTACCATATATCGCTTGTGGAAAGGTTGCCATGTTTTTGAGAATTGTCTTTATTGGTGGTGTCCTCTGATACACAAAGGTCTTTATTTGACGATACCCAATTAATTCATTCTTCTATTGTTTTTAGTGTTGAATCTAAAAAATATTATTGCCTAATCTAAAGATAGTGATGCTTATACCTAAATTTCCCCTAGGAGGTTCAGCTCTGATGTTTGGTGTTTGGTCCATGTGGGCCATATTTTGTGTCGGGGATTAAGATTAGATGCCTAAGCAATGATCTGTTCTTGCACGTGAATATCCAGTTCTTCCAGCACCATTTGTTAAGAGCATTGTCTTTCTCCCTTGCAATGACGCTGTCATCCTTATCGAGAGCGAGCTGATTGTAAACATAAGAATTACTTCTGCAGCTGGGCGGTGGTGGTGTACGCCTTTAATCCCAGCGCTCAGAGGCAGAGGCAGGCGGATCTCTGGGAGTTCTAGGCCAGCCTGGTCTACAGAGCTAGTTCTGGGATAGGTGCCAAAGCTACAGAGAAACCCTGTCTCGAAAAACAAAACAAAACAAAACAAAAAAAAAAAAGAATTACTTCTGCAGCTTTCTTCTGTGGCGTCTATGATTCCTGTTACCCCAGAACCCCACCACATTGATTACTGCTGCTTTGTAGTATGTCCTTAGGTTTAAAGTGTGGGTCTTCCTCCTTTGTCCTTCACTGCCAAATGAATCTTAGTATTCGCCTTTCCATTTACACAAACAAGTTAGTTTTGTTTTAATAGATTGCATAGGATCTGCAGATCAGTCTGAGGGAGAAGATCATGTTAATTAACATTGTTAAGTTTCGTGATGAGCTGTGAATACAAAGTTTGACTGAGTCTTTGAAAATTCCCTTCTACCATACTTTTTATTTTAGAGTAGACGTTTCCCCGTTCTTTTAAATTTATCCTATAGCATTCTATCATAATTGGAATCACTTCTTTTGTGTTTACTAATTATATACAAAATGTAATTGGTGTTTATAAACAAGTTAGCAGTTTTGAATGTTTGGAGTTTTTATTGTTAAAGTCATACTATTTTGCTAATCTCAAATTTACCCTAACATGGTTTGTGGCTTTTCTAACAGATACTGGGAAGTTCCATAGTAACAGGCTGCTGAAGGGTGTGAAGGATCTCAAAGGTAAGGGACCACAGGGCAAGGCATGGCATCTGGATTCTCCAGGCTTTATGCTGCCCAGTTATGGACTGAGACTATAGAGTGTGCAGCTATGGTTCACTGAGCATACATTTTATCTGCTGTCGCAACGTCCTTTTTGTGAGACGAAGTCTATTATGTTTTTACCTTCGTTCCACTTTTTCTCTAAAGAGTCAAACAAAGAGCAGTCCATTACTGAAGTGCGCCATGGAGTCACAGAGGTCGTAGTCTAGAAACACAAGCCTGTCCTGCTGTCTGTGCTATGGAATGAAGCTGGCATCTACAGTTTGCTTAGGTCAACCTTCTAACACTGTTCAAATGTGTCAGTTTATCAATAAGAATAATTTAAAAATTCCTGTTCTGATAAGACATTTGAAAGGATAAATTTATTTAAAACTTATGCTTACTGAAAATAATATTGCAAAACCTTAAAATATTAGAGTTCTTAAATTGCTTGTTTTGTTTTAAAAATAGTTATTTAAGTTTAAAGCTGAAAAATGATATCTTTCTTATTTTGCTGCATGTGACTTTTTTCAAATGTTGCTTTACTGCCTCTTTTCAAAGGGGGTAAGATCAAAAAGGATACTCTCCACAGTTCTTTGGAAAATATGGGAATAAAACTCTCAAAGGAGGAATTTGCTGAAGTGACAGAAAACCTAGAAACTGATGGTGAGCAATAAGGCAGATTTAAATTATTTGTTGACTTTATCTCCTATATGATGAAATCTTTAAAATTGCGTCAATATTGAATAGATATTTTAAAACTTAAAGGAGATCCCAATGTTAAGAATACAGTTAAATTTTTTTTAAAAATTAATACATTTCTACATGAATTATAAAATTTGCTGGGAATGGAGAGATGGCTCAGCAGTTAAAAGCACTGGCTGCTCTTCCGGAGGTTGTAAGTTCAATTCCAACCACCTACATGATGGCTCACAACCATCTGTAATGAGATCTGGTGCCCTCTTCTGGTGTGCAGGCAAACATGCAGGCAGAACACTGTGTATATACATAATAATTAATATTTAGTTAGTTAACTAATTAATCAATTTCTGGGAGCTAGCAGAGTTACTAAAGCGTTAGTGAGGGCTGGACATAGAGTGCAGTGGTCAGTGCTTGTCTAGCACACATGAGGCCCCTACATTCAATCCTCAGTACAAGGAAGAAGGGGAGAGGGAAAGGGAGAGAAAGGCAGGAGGAGAAAAAAAGAGAAGAAGGAGAAGAGGAGATAGGAAGATGGAAAGGGAAGAGAAATGAGGGGCAAAGAAGGATGGGGAGGGGGGATAAAGGAAGACAGGCAAAGAGAAAAGAGAGGAGGGCAAAAGTAAAGAGGAGCAAATAGAGAGAGAGAGAGAGACGTGTGTTTCTAGGCGAGTAATGAAGCAAGCCAGGACGGAGTGCACAGCAGAGACTTCAGAACCGCGCAGCCTCATCTGTTCCCCTGCCCATTGCAGTCTGCAGGCTATCCTTCCTCCTTTGGGTCAGTACACCACATAAGCTAAGCGGTGATCTAACTGTAAAGTCCTGTGCACTGTCTGTCTCTTCAGCTGTTGTCCTGCTCTCTCCTAAGGGATTCTTTCTAATTAGAGTGTCCCCTCAGTTGTCTGCCCCACTTTCCCTTCAGGATGCTCTACTCCGACCTTATCCAGTCCTGTCTTGCTTTCTCTCTGCTTAGACAATTTCTGTCTTTCAACAATTGAAAACTTAGATTCTCATGGTTGCTTCATCAGGGCAATATTGACTGCTTTTGTCTTGTTTTATTATGTTTTGTTTTTTGGGTTTTTTTTTTTGAGACAGGATTTCTCTGTGTAGCCCTGGGCCCTAGTTGCTCTGGAACTCAATGTAGACCAGGCTGGCCTCAAACTCAGAGATCCACCTGCCTTTGCCTTCCAAGTGCTGGGATTAAAGGCGTGCACCACCGCTGCTTGACTGCTGTTTGCTTTTCTAAATGACAATATGTTTATTATAGAAATATTTCCCAACTGGGCGGTGGTGGCGCACGCCTTTAATCCCAGCACTCGGGAGGCAGAGGCAGGCGGATCTCTGTGAGTTCGAGACCAGCCTGGTCTACAGAGC
>NW_004949146.1:1484246-1492676 GCF_000317375.1 Microtus ochrogaster
CTGGTCTACAGAGCTAGTTCCAGGACAGGCTCCAAAGCCACAGAGAAACCCTGTCTCGAAAAACCAAAAAAAAAAAAAAAAGAAAAGAAAAGAAATATTTCCCTACATGCATATAATAGACTCTGATATATTCACCTCTCCATTACCCCCTCTTCATGTATGAATGTGTCTGAGTCTGGTTTATTTCACTTAGTGTGATTATGCTAGTTCCATCCACTTTCCTGCAAATGATGCACCTTTGCTCTTTTGTCTGAATGAAAAACTTCATGGTGCGTGTAAAACCACCTTTCTCCATTTACTCATTGATTAATGTGCACCCAGACTGGTGCCCATAAAATCTCAATGATGGTTTTTATTTGCGTTGCTCTAATGGTTTTTATAAGGTTGCTGAACGGTTTTGCATGGTTCAGCTTAGAGTTCGTGCTCCTCTGGAGAGCTGTCTCTTCAGCTCGTCTGTCCAGCTGTTAGTCATTTATTTGCTCTTGTATTGTTTGCTTTTTTAAATTCTTTAGGCGCTCAGGATGCAGATGAACAGCTTCTTTCCAGAGACTCTATCGTGATTCTGGCCCTTGTTTCCTCCAGGGTGCAGAAACTTTTCAGTCCAATAAAATCCCACCTGTTGAGTCTTGCTATTGCTCCCATGGCTATGGAGTCCGGCTGAGAAACTTATGCCCTGTGACTATATCTTAAAGTGATTCCCCCAGTAGTCTCAAATATTCAGATGCTATATTAGTTTTTGATCCATTTTGGGTTGATTTTCTTACAGGGAGAGAAATAGGGATCCTCTTTGTCTTCTCTGGGTGGCTGTCTAGTGCCCAGAGCATTTGTCAAAGAGGCTGTCATTTCTCCAGAGTCTGTTTTTTTTTTTTTTAAAAAAAATACATTTGTCAAAGTTGGGTGGCTGTGACTGTGTGAGTTTGTTTGTGGGCCCTCTCTTCTGTTCCATTGGTTATGCATCTGTTTTCTGCTGATAACTATCTTAACTAGCTGTTTTGTTGTTATGGATCTGTATTATAAATTAAAATCAGATATTGTGCATTGCTTTTGTTTTTATCAGGATTGCTTTGGCTATTTAGGCGTCTTTTGTGTGTCCATATGGATTCTAGAATTATTACTCTATTTCTGCGAATAATACCAGTGGAATTTTGTTAGTGGGTAGGCTGCTTTCAGTAATGTAGTATTTTTCATAATCTTCATTTTGCTCCTCCATAAACATGAGAGCACTGTCTGTCTTCAAGTGTCTTCAGCTCGTTCTTCATTGTCACATGATTTTCATTGTAAAGATCCTTCACCTCATTGGAAATTTCTCTGCATTTGGGGAAGACAGTAGATAGCGCTGCTGGATAGGATTGCTCTCCTGGGTTCTTCTCAGAAATGTTCATTGTTGGCTTATAAGGAAAGTGCTTGCTTTTATGTGATGGGTTTGTATGATGTTTCTCAGATCTAAGCGACTTCTGGTGGTGCTTTAGGGTCATCTGCCTGACCACACAGTGAAGTCTTTTCCTTTCCTTTTTTTATTTGCTGTCCCTACCCAGGACAGGTTGACAACTGGTGCTTATGTCTCCTTATTATTTAAGTGGAAATGTCCCCAGGGCTCAAACAGGTCTGAACTGGAGCTGGGCAGTTCCTCTCAGCAGGCCAGGGACTCATCATGGCAGAGCATTGTGTGTGAGGCCCTGGGGATTTCCAAGACTTCAAATAAAGCTCCTAACTTATGTATTAATTAAGTAATTAAAATGAAATAAGGTGTTTTTAAAATTAGGGGAAGGAGTGGACACACCTGCTATGGCACATCTTTGGGGTCAGAGAACAGCTTCCAGGAAGTCAGTCCTCTGTTTCTGGCATCTGGGTCCTGCAGGTAGAACTTAGATCATCAGCCTTGGTGGTGAGAGCCTTTATCCACTGAGCCACTTCGCCAGCCCCTGGTTACAGCGGTTTAAAGAGAATGAACAAGCTCCCAACAGATATTTTTAATATGGCATGAATTCCTAAAACTCCAAAAAGCTTAAAAAGTGTCCGAATCACGGTGGAAGCTGGACAGGCTTCACTCTGTACGTGTGATCGGTATTTGTTTTCTGAGCTCACGCCATTGACTGTGTGTTTCTGTTGCACATTTCCAGCAAAGGGGAATGCTGATCTGCAGAAAGTGATGGAGAGAGTAAAAGCTGTCACGGGTGAGCGCAAAGTCCCTCCACAAAGGCTTCTTATTGGTTCTGCTATTGTGCTTTGCCCTGGGCCATGATTGCTGTGGGAATTCTGTTACTTTACTCTGTTTATAAGCATCTGACTAAACTGGACTTTAAAATTAGGCTCTTGTTAGTAAAATTTTACTGTTACATCTTGGTAAGAGACATACTTATTTTCTGAAATTTTGGCAGATCTTTTCTCTTGGTTAATACAATAAAGGTTAACAGAAATATCTAAAATCCATATAATCAAAGCTGACTATGGTGGCACATTCTTGCAGTCTCAGCACTTGAGAAGACAGAAGCAGGAAGATTGTAAGTTTGATACCAACCTGGACTACATGGCAAGACCCTGTCTCAAAATAAGACTCCCATTCCACCAGAATTTCTGGTTTGTGAAGGTGGATGATTCCTCCTAATTAAAGAATAGATATTTTGTTCCTTTCCCATAGACCATGCAGAAGCCTCATTTGGGGCAGATGGCCTTGAAAGACTCTACTTTCCTTTCTGGCTACTAGACACACAGTCAAATGTCAGCTCCAGACAACTGGGAAAGTGTTCAGTCTACTAAGGAGGGAAGTCAGTATTCCTGGAGGATCTACCAGTTGTGGCCACTGTGCGCTGACGTGAACTGGAACATGGCTGGGACAGGCTCTTGAGAGTGCTGTGTGCAGCAAAGTGGTGTGTGGCATGAGAGGAAGTTTACTGATACAAGGACGAGCTCCTGTAACTCAGACTTGAATGCATGTCAAATGTACTGCTAGTATGGCTCCCAGAAACTGGGAGAACAATGTTCCATGTTAAATTATTTAGAAATTCCAGAAATATTTTTGAGGTATGTGGAGACAGAACAAAAATGCTTAAAAAAAAAATAGTGTAGAGTCTGTTACAGAAGACCAGAAAGAGGCATGATGAAGTCACTATGTTTTGTTGACCAAGACAACAGGAACAGTGCCTGCTTCCGGTCTCTGGATCCCACTTCCTCTCAGAACTCTACTTCAACTGCCTCTGTAGTTCTCTTGATCCTGACTTCAGCAGGGTTTCCTTAATGAACAGGAAATGTAGACCCTTTTAAAGGTTGCCATGAGGTCTTTGAGCTTTTCTACACCAACTTGCTACACCGGCCAGCCCACATTTACAGTTACACTTTCTTTAAAGCTCTTAAAGATACAAACGTGTGTAAGCAAAGGAGTCTTGACTTGGGCGAGGGTTCTTGTTAGGCATGTCGAAATCTAGGCTTCAGGTTAAGTTTTACAAGCAAAACCACATTCAAACTGGCTTGCTCCAAGTGCTAACTAGGAGATCTGTACAGAACACAGGGACTGCAGACTCACGAATGGCTGACCTTTATTCACGTGAGACTCCTGTGGGTCGGTCAGGAGTCATGGGATGAAAGCCATCCATCATTGTTTAGTAACAGAAGAAAGAAAGGGAGAGATTGGAATGGGAAAAGAAAGTAGTGACTATTTCATGTTGCTGGCATACCAACTTGTACATAGACTATTTTCCAATTTAATTTAAAATTTTCTTCTAATTTGAATGTAAGTTGAGCAAATTTTTTAATCAAATTATTAAAAGGTTGTTCTTTTTTGCTATACTATTAGATCATTATGCCATTTTTGTGACCTACAATTGAAGCAGTTCTTAAGAGTTTCCAGACAGTCCAGTAGGAAGTTGGGTTTGTTAATGGTTAGTTATATCATTATTTGTGAGTTCCGCTGTATATTGTTGTGTTATAAAAAGCAAAGTGTGGAATAATCATTGTAGATTAATATTTGTCATATAATAGCAGAATAAAATAAATATGAAATATTTAACAAATGGCATAAAGTAGAAATATCTTAGATTCCAACGTTATATACACCATGTATTTATATATATATATAATTTTATATATATTTATTTTATTCAATGAATTATTGCTTTTATGTGAAAAGCAAAATAGTGATTCAGAACATATTTTTCAATGTGAGACAGATGTTTTCAAAATGGATTTTATAAGCATTTGTGAACCTAATGTTGGGTTTTACTCTGTCCTCGAAGATCCTAGTGCTGTTTATAAACACATGAAGTTGGTAAAGGGGTAAGATCAGATCCATAGCTTCCCTCAGATTTTCAAAGGGAGTGCATCTCAAAGAAACAAATCCCCTTGAAAGTCACTATTTTCAAATCAATGCTTTTCTTCCCATGGTTCTGTCTTTTTCTGAGTAGAGAATGTCAGTATAAAAAATCTGGAAGATGTTCTAAGCAACATGGGCATCAAGATTACCAAAAAAGAACTTGAAGACCTGATGAAAAGCCTTCCCATTGGTGGTGAGTATGGTCGATGCCATTAGCTTTTTAATGACTCTGGTTTTGGAGACATGACCTTGCTATCTATGGAACTTGCTATGTGTCTTAGTTAGGTTCCTACTGCTGTGAAAAAAAAATCACTCTGACCAAGAGAGACTTGAGTGGCAAAGGGTTTATTTCCTCTTATAGTTCATGGTCCATGGTCCATTACAAAGGAAAGTCAGGGCAGAAACTCAAGAAAGGAACCATAGAAGCAAACGCCATGGAGGAACACTGCTCCTTGGCTTGGTTCTCATGGCTGCTCTGCCTGCATCCAGGATGATGTATCCACCAGGGGTGCCACCATCCCCAGTAGGCTGGGCCCTCCCACATCAATCATTAAAAAAGAAAACACCCTAAAGACTCAGCTACAAGCTGTCTAATGGAGACACTTTCTCAGTTGATGTTCCTCTGCCCAGAAACTCTAGCTTGTTTCAAGTAGAGAAAAGCTAACGGGGGTTCTGTGCAATCCAGACTGCCTAAGGACTCTTGATCCTCCTGCCCCCACCTCCTGAGTGCAGGGAATACAGCCGTATGCCACCATGTCCAGGTCCACTGGCTTAGGGGCTTTGTGGTTTTATAGACATTTAGCTTCAGAACAAATAAATGAGCGTTTTCTAGGGAAAAACAGCCATGCTGGGTCAGACAGTGCCGGTAACACAGCATTGAGAAGGTAGGTCCTGGGTGCCAGCAGCGTGCTCAGGAAAGCCGGCCTCTGGGAAACAGTCACTTTTGAATCCTGTCTTTTCATTGTCAGATGTGAGATTTGCTCTTTCATGCAGGGAAAGACAAATACATATTTTTAAAACAAGATTATTTTCGATTTAAATTTTCCTGTGTTTCATAGTTTTATATATTGAGTAAATATTTGGGTGACGACTTAAAGTGCTTAACAAGCGCCCCGCTGTCACCCATAGGGCCATGACTTTAGGTCATTATCTCAACAAGAGCCCCGCTGTCACCCATAGGGCCATGACTTTAGGTCATTATCTTAGGAGGATGGAAAGTGTTCGTAGGTTATTCTGTGTCATATTTTGAGCTTCAAGTTATGTTTTCTGTTGTAGCTGATAATAAAGTGAATCTGAAAACCTTGCAAGATGAAGCAAAAGCTTTTACTGGTAAGAATTGGTCATAAATGATTTTTAAATTATGATTTATGCTTAATCTTATAATAGTATTTTCTGAAATGTTGTATACTTTATAGAGTCATATATTTTCCGTATTCCTCTTGATAAAATATTTGCATCACTGACCCACAGATTTATTTATTTTTTTTATTTTATAAGTAAACAGCAAAGTCTGCTTTTTTAATAATGTCTTACTTTTTTGCTACTTTTTTCCAATAAAATGGTGTCATTATTTACCAACATCAGAACTAGATAGTTACAATAAGAGAATAAAGCATTTAAAAAGATATAACTAATATCTTGCAAACAGCATAAAGTTTTGACAAAATAGAGGAAACATGTTTTAATTATATTTTTATTAAGCTATTGTTCCTAAATATCCAAACAATTATATAACCATTCTGTGCTACCTGGTACTATTTTTATCACTAGGAATATACTATTGTATATTCTACAATAATCTACATAATGTAGTGGCTTGTAGCAGATAAATTCTGTTTTAAACTTACAGCAAACTATGTCTGTCGGGAGGTTTCCCATCTCTTTCCTATTTGTTCGTGCGTTAGAAGCAGCAGTAGTAGAAGCATATTTGTAGGTGATTCACAATAATTTGGTTATTCCCTAATATTATATAAACATTCGTCTTTTTAAGGTGAAAAAATTGACTTAAGTGAACTCCCAGGTACACTGAAGACTCTGGGGATTGAGCTTTCCAACAAGGACTTGAAGCAACTCCTGAGAATGCTGCCCGTCGATGGTGAGTCACACCCGTGTGTCATGCCAATGGCAGATCCCTCCCAGGGAATTTGGCTTAGTGGGCTTTTGAGTTCTCAGCCTTTACAAAACTTCTGTAAGTTAACGCAAAGACACATTTGACTTGAAAGGAGATTGTCAGTACTCCTCGGACACCATCTGAGATTGTTCAGCTCATTGTCATTTGAGGACTGGAACAGCTGCAGAATAAAAAAAAAAATTGTGTTTTCTCTATCTTACTGTGTTGCAGCATGGAATAATTAAACTCATAAATGACTATAAAGTCCAAGAGTAGATAAGTTTTATGACAATGAAAAATAATTGCATTTAAATGTTGATGTTGTGTGACTTTGAAAGACCAGTTTTGATGACATCTCACTAAAATGCATCCTACTACAGTCATGTAATGTGTACTGTTTGGTGACCCTCCGTGTCAGTGTTAGAGAGACCCGAATGCTGCCTCTTTTTACAGATCATAAGAAGGTGTTTCAAAACAGACTGCTGAAAGACTTGCGGAGCAACAGACGTGAGTAGCCACAAGAAGGCGTTTGATCACCCTCTGCTGTTGAATTTGCGTTAGTTCAGTGCAGAGATTTGTGTTGCCTCTTGAAGAATATTTGTTTTTTTCTGGTAATCATCTGTTTTGTATAAGGACCTTTCTGCTGTCTTGTATTTTACAAAATGATATGAACAGAAATGCATTAAGAGTACAGTTGTTGTGACCTACGCCTTTAATCCCAGCACTCTGGAGGCTGAGGCAGGAGAATCACTGTGAGTTTAAGGTCAGCTTGAAGTTTATACTGAATTACAGGCTGCCCAGACTACACTGGGAATACTCTGGCTCAGAACAAAAGAAATTGGGAGGTTGGTGGAGAGGAGGAGGAGGAGAAAGTGAGGCAGATGGACAGAAAGAAAATATAAGACAGAACGGCCGGCAAGATGGCTCAGTGGTGGGGAAAGGTGCCTGCTGCCGAGCCTGACGACTTGAGCTCGGTGCCCCAGAAACACGAGGTGGGAAGAGAGAATGGACTCCCACAAGTTGTCCTCTGACCGCCGCACACATGAGTATTTCACACACGCACACACACACGCACACACACACAAATTAATTAATAAATAGCTTTTGGACCGTGAGTGGGTGCTTTAGAAGAAGAGGAGGACAACAGGAAGGAGGAGGGGGAAAATAACCAGGAAAATCATCTGAAACCATTTACGGAACAAATGAAACCTCTCTCCTTGTGGGGATTATTGCTTTGTGTCTTCCTTAGCTCTGCCCCACCTCACGTTCTCCTGTGTAGACACTTTTAAATGCTGAGACAATAAATTAGTATTTAACCCTGCTCTTAACCTTTTAGGGACCAAATGAAAATCTCTTATAGTTTTGTTCTTTTGTTCTTAATTGTTGACAGTTATACTAGACTATGGAAGCGTTCTCTTTTCCCGTACATAGTAAGTGGTAAAATCTGTTAGTCAAACATAATAACGTGTGCGCTTTAGAACACCTTCGAGTCTCGATGCTTTAGGACCCCCCACTTTTTCTCCATTTCCTTTCCTGTTCACCAGGAGGGCAGGTTGATGTAAACAAACTGGATGCTGCTTTAGAAGCCCTAAACATCAAGCTCACGGAAAAGGAACTTGAGCAGGTGAAGGATATTCTGAAAGATGGTGAGTGGTACAGGAAGTCTGATTTTTAAATAGAAGTTGAGTTTGCGGGATTAGTTATGAGTGCTTTAGGACTTAATTTACTTTTAACCTGAGAGATTTTAATAGCTTTCAGAAGAACTTTTAATGAAACAATGGAGACACCTCATTTTTTTTGTCCCTTTAAAACCTGTAACCTGAGCAGGCATGATGGCCCAGCAGGTAGGGCGCTCGCCACTGAGCCTGATGATGGGAGCAGCCTCTGGGACCCACATCATAGAAGGAGAATAAATCCTGTGAGTTGTCCTTTGACCTCCACGTGTGCACCACAGTGCACGCACGCCACCCACCCACACGTGTGCACCCTGGTGTATGCACACCACCCACCCACA
>NW_004949146.1:1492946-1495279 GCF_000317375.1 Microtus ochrogaster
CACACGTGTGCACCCTGGTGTATGCACACCACCCACCCACACGTGTGCACCCTGGTGTATGCACACCACCCACCCACACATGTGCAGTGCATGCACACCACCCACCCACACATGTGCAGTGCATGCACACCACCCACCCACACGTACACAAAATAAATAAAAATATGACATTTTAAACCTGAAACCCCTTTGTTTATTCCTCCATACATCCCAGAGTAGGGGTTTTGTGCTAGTGATGAGATAAGGATTATTGTTTGATTTTAGGAAAACAGGATCTGCAGCCATATCTCATTGACAATAATTCAGTGTATGCCATGTGTTCAACCATTCTTCCTTCTTCTAGTTGTGGATTTTGAAATTTCCTGCCTCCATCTATCCTCTCTTCCTATTCCTTTCTGAATTTTGTCACTGGTGACAAGTGCGTGAGGAAGTGAGATTATGCTACTAGTTTTTGAGATGTGCACAGATTGGGTGTGATGGTGCACATGTGCAATCACAGAACCGGGCGACTTGAGGCAGGGGAATTCTGAATTCGAGGTCAGGCTTGGCTACTTGGTAACTAAGATCCTTTCTCAGAGAGCAAAAATGAGTTGACCAGGTGGCTCAGCAGTATAGAGCAGTTGCTCTCAGGGAGGTCCCAGGTTCAGTTCCAAACATGGCTGCTGAAAAACATCCATAGCTCCAGTTCTAGGGGACCCAGCATCCTCTTTTGTCCTCTGCAGGCTCTAGGCATGTATTGGTGGCATACGTACATGCTGCCAAAGAACTCACACATAGAAAATAAAATCTTTTTTTTTCTTTTTTTTTCTCTGTAACTTTGGGACTTGTCCTGGAACTAGCTCTTGTAGACCAGGCTGGCCTTGAACTCACAGAGATCTGCCTGCCTCTTCGTCCTGAGTGCTGGGATTAAAGGCGTGCACCACCACCACCAAGTTAAAATAAAATTTTTAAAATTAAAAAAAACAAAAACCCATGAGCTACAGAGATGGCTCAGACAGCATAGCACTTGCTATGGGAACATGAAGGCCTGAGCTTGATCCATAGCACCACACAGAAGCCGGTCGACAGTGACATTGCTTCTGTGTCCAGCTCAGTGAAGAATGGCAGAGGAAATGTTATTGTTATTGATGTAATAGTAATAATAAATTTGAAAAGTGGAAATACACATAGCATACTCCTTAGAGCCGTGAGCATTTTTAGAGGCTGTGTACCAACCCATTACCACGGACTACAATAACTAAAGAGAGACGAGAAAAGGAGGAAAATGACTTTTCCTTACACACTTGTGTTGTTTTTTGCAAAGTGTAATTATAATTTTAATTTGATTCATTTTAACTTAAAATGGGTACAAATGATACAGCAAGCTGATGACTAACCTGATACCAGCCAGTTGGTTCAAGGAGTCACTAACCACTCAAGTCATTTCTGCTGCCTCCTCCCAACCCCAAATTCCTTGCTGCTTAACATTGGCCTCCGTTTCAGGCAACAGCTAACAACACAAGATGACAGTCTTTGCAAATATTGAGAAAATCATGACCTTGAGAAGTAAAGTTGGAGGACTGCTCAGTCCCAAGCAAAGCCACCTAGAATATGTATGTGACATACTTTTTGTTAATGATTGAAGAAGAAAAATGTCACTTTTTATATTTTTTTGTTCCAAAGCTCCAAAGGATGCAATAGTGCAAAATGATAGAATTTTGCCAGAAGGTCACAAGCCAACACTGCCAAAAGTCAATATTTGTTAACTTTTGTACTGAAGATTATGGAGTAGCTAGAATTATAACTTGAATTTTCTTAAATATAAAAAGATAAGCTTATTTCACAATTTGCCTTTTGCTCAAACATTTTTAGAATATCTTTGTTCATTATTTACCATCAAATGAAAGTCTTCATTTTAGTTAGATTTACTTTATTGGTTTACTTAGTACATAATTAATCTTAAATATAAAGGATCTCTTGAGAGATACAGCTTTTTCTGAGTCTGTGCTATTATTCCCCTCTTGTCTTAGGAGGCCATAAGAAAATTGATTTGGGAAAACTGATGGATAAAATACAGTCTGTCATAGGTAAGAAGAAAGTTAGCAAATAGATGACTGTAATTTCTTTTGTAGTAAACCGATTTTACTTTTCTCTTATTAGACATTTTTGAGAGAACACCAGGTAATAAAAATATACTCAATCTTATGTGAGGATTTTTTAATATAAGTTTTAAGACTTAATGGTTTTAAGAGAGAACTTGGAGCCGGGCGGTGGTGGCGCATGCCTTTAATCCCAGCACTCGGGAGGCAGAGGCAGGCGGATCTCTGTGAGTTCGAGACCAGCCTGGTCTACAA
>NW_004949146.1:1495379-1502772 GCF_000317375.1 Microtus ochrogaster
GCAGGCGGATCTCTGTGAGTTCGAGACCAGCCTGGTCTACAAGAGCTAGTTCCAGGAGAGGCTCCAAAACCACAGAGAAACCCTGTCTCGAAAAAAAAAAAAAAGAGAGAGAGAACTTGGGCTTTTTAAAATCTGAAGTTAAAAAGTATGCTTCAGTGAAATAATAACTTATATTTTAAAGACCGCTCAAGTCAAAGTAAAGACATTTAAGTACAAGAAAAAACTGACAACATATCAGGTCAAAAAGGTGAGAGCTTCAATTTTTTTCTGTTTTTAAAGTTTATATATTTTTAATTCCTTCGGAACTTTATATAGATATGCAATGTATTTTTATTATATTCACCTACCACTCCTTCCACTAACTCCTCCCAACTGGATGTCCTGTGAGTCAGTCTGCAGTGCAGCTATACTCATGGGAGTAGGGTCATGTTCCTGAGTGGTTGACACCAGGGTCCTCATCCTTAAAGGAACTGACTCTCTCCACAACTATCAGTGGTCAGAGCTCCTCAGCTAGGAGTGGGGGCTCATGACACTCCCATACTGGAATGTTGATTTGCTTCATCGTGTCCAGGCAATTCCGGCTGTTGTGGGTTGATGAGTACAGCTGTCCTGTCATGTCCGAGGACACTGTTTTGCCCTGGTCCTCACCTACTACTGGCTCTTGCAATCTTTCCACTCTATGGCTGTCTTTTCTGAGGTGCTCCCCAGGTCATGCAGGGAGCAAGTTAATTTGTTCTCTTACAACTTTTGAGTAGAGGGAAGTCAGGGATGGTGATGCCTCTGGAAATCCTTTTATGGTACAGGGTTGTTTTACCTATCCTGGGGTTTTTTTTTTCTGTTTTTCCATATGAAGTTGAGTATTGTTCTTTCAAGGTCCATAAAGAATTGTGTTGGACTTTTGATGGGAGTTTTGTTGAATTCATAGATTGCTTTTGGTAGGATGGCCATTTTTACTGTTAATCCTATCAATCCAAGAGCATGAGATACCTTTCCGACTTCTGATACCTTCTACAATTTCTTTCTTCAAAGACTTGAAATGGTTGGCTTACATGTCTTTCACTTGCTGGGTTAGAGTTACACCAAGATACTTTGCTTTATCTGGCTATTGTGAAGGGTGTTGTTTCCCTGATTTTAATATCAGCTGTTTGCTGTTTGTGTATAGAAAGGCTACTGGGTTTTTTCTGAGCTAATTTGTATCCAGCCACTTCTCTGAATGGATTTATCTGCAGAAGGAGTTCCCTCACAGATGTTTTGGGGTCACTTGGATATATTGTTATATGTCTCTCTGCAGATAGCCGTATTTTGACTTCTTCCTTTTCAATTTATATCCCCTTGATCTCCTTTTGCTGTCTTATTGCTCTCGCTAGAACTTCAAGTACTATGTTGAATAGATAGGCAGAGAGTAGACAGTCTTGTTTTGTCCCTTATTTTAGTGGAATTGCTTTAAGTTTTTTCTCCATTAAAATTGATGTTGACTATAGGCTTGCTATAAATTGCCTTTATTATGTTCAGGTATGTCCCTTGAATCCCTGTTCTCTCCAAGACTCATGAAGGGCTATTGGATTTTGTCAAAGGCTTTTCCAGCATCTAATGAGATGATCATGTAGGCTTTTTTCTTTCAGATTGTTTATGTAGTGGGTTATATTGACAGATTTTCATATGTTGAACCATCACTACATCCCTGGGATGAGACTACTTGATCATTGTGTGTAGTCAGAGGCTGCTTGTTCATTTCTTGTCTTCCCAGACCCAGAATAATCACACAAAAACTATATTAATTGCAATACTCTTTGGCCCATAGCTTAAGCATATTTCTAACTATCTCTTACATCTTAAATTAACCCTTTTCAATTTTTTTATATTTTACCATGAGGATTGTGGCCTACCAGTAAGGTTCTGGCTGGCTGTCTCCTTCCATGGCTACATGGCATCTCTCTGACTCTGTCCACCCTCTCTGTACATCTGTTTAGGGTTTCTGCCTGCCTTTACTCTGTTAAGCCATTGGCCAAAAGCAGCTTCTTTATTAACCAATGGCAATAAAACATATCAACAGCATAAGAGGGGAATCCCACATCAATGGTGAATGATCTTTTTGATGTATCCTTGGATTTATTGGGAGTTTTTGCATCAATGTTCATGAGGAAAATTGGTCTGTAATTCTTTGTTGAGTTTTTGTGTGGTTTGGATATCGGGGGATTGTGGCCTCACAAAATGGATTCGGCAATGTTCCTTCTGTTTCTATTTTGGAGAATAATTTGAGGACTATTGGTATTAGTTCTTCTTTGAAAGTCTAGTAAAATTTTAAGTTAAACCCATCTATGCCTGGTTTTTTTTTTGGGGGGGGGGTTGGGAGCCTTTTAATGACTGCTTATATTTCCTTGGGGGGGTTTTCAGGAACCTTCGTTTTTGGGGGGTGACTTCTGTTGCAGTCCTAGCCACAGTGGTTTCATACATTCCAGGGTAGGGGCATATGGATTAGAAAAGTTAGGAGAAAAAGAGGATAGGATAGTATCAGGAGGGCTGATACTGAATAGTGATAGTTATTTATTAGTTTTTTAGATATTATTTATTAGATAGTTATTTAATAGTTTAGTTAGTTTGGATTTTCTCAAAGAACCAACTCTTTTTTCATTGATTCTTTGTGTTATTCTCTTTGTTTCTATTTTATTGATTTCAGCCCTGAGTTTGATTATACTGATAAGTGAATACTGAATACTGAATTCTTCTGCCTTCTGAGTTCTGAGTTCACCCATGTTCAATTTTCCATATGTTTTTATAGCCCAATGCAAAAAGGGGTAAGAAGTCAAAAGACTGCTTTAACATGATACAAAAGACAACTAGAATAGATACTTGCCCCAATACATCAAGTCATTATTTCTTGAGAAAGGCATCCTGTTGTTTAGGCAGTGAGCCCGCCCTAGACCAAGTGTACTGAAGTCAGCCACTCCCTAGGTCAAACCTCCTGATTCCAAAGAAGGAGCAGAAGTATGCTTGAATTCTCTTTAGTCAGGGTGGAGTGGATCTATCTCTATGGGTCATTTTCATGTTCAAAACAACAAATAACCACAGCCTAGGTCAGGGTGTGTAGCCACAGTTGTTGTCAACAACTTTGAGCACCCTCAAACTCTATGACCTTCAGAGAAGGTGCAATAGGCTCACATTTTTGGGCCTCCACAGGGGTTATAGGTCTATTTATTGTTTATCTGATCTTGATATAACTTTGGTAAGTGGTATCTAGCAAGAAAATTGTCTATTTCTTTTAGATTTTCCATTTTTTGTGGAATACAGGTTTTTAAAGTATGGCCTAATGATTCTTTGAATTTCTTTGGTGTCTGTTGTTATATCCCTCTTTTGGTTTCTGATTTTTTTAATTTGGCTATTCTTTCTCTGTCTTTTAGTTAGTTTGGATTTTCTCAAAGAACCAACTTTTTTTTTCATTGATTCTTTGTGTTATTCTCTTTGTTTCTATTTTATTGATTTCAGCCCTGAGTTTGATTATTTACTGCTGTCCACTCCTCTTGGATGTGTTTTAGTTCTTGAGCTTTTAGGTATGCTGTTAGGTCAGTAGTATGAGATCTCTCTAATCTCTTTATGAAGGCACTTAGAGCCATAACTTTCCTCTTAGCACCACTTTCATTGTGATCCATAAGTTTGACTATATTGTGCATTCATTTTCATTGAATCCTAGGAAGTTTTTTTTTAATTTCTTTATTTCTTCCTTGACACAGTGGTAAATCAGTAGAGAGTTGTTTAGTTTCCATGAGTTTGTAGACTTTCTGTTGTTTCTGTTGATATTGAAATCCAGTTTTAATCCATGGTAGTCTGATAAGATACAGGGGGTTATTTTAATTTTCTTGTATCTTTTAACTTTTTAATTTTCTTTTAACTTTCTGACTGAGAATATGGTCAATTTTGGAGAAGGTTCCATGGAATGCTGAGAAGCAGGTATATTTTGTATTTTTATGAAATGTTCTGTAGATATCTGTTAGGTCCATTTGAATCATAAAGTCTGTTCCATTATTTTTATGTTTAGCTTCTAATCTTGGCAGCCTGTCCATTGGTGAGAGTGGGGTGATAAAGTCTCCCACTATTAGTGTGTGGGGTTTGATGTGTGATTTAAACATTACTAAATGTTACTTTCACACATATAGGTACCCTTGCATTTGGAGCTTAGATGTTAAAAATTGAGACATGATCTTTGTAGATTTTTTTGCTTTGACGAGTACGAAATGTCCTTCTCTATCTTTTTTGATTAATTTTGATTTGAACTCTTATTTTGATGGATATTAGGATATGAACACCAGCTTGCTTCATAGGTCCATTTGCTTGTAAAATCTTTTTCCAATCCTTTACTCTGAGGTAAAGTCTGTCTTTGATATTGAGATGTATTTCTTGTATGCTACAGAAGGATGGATCCTGTTTTCATTCTGTTATCCATTCTGTTAGCCTGTGTCTTTTTATTGACACATTGAGTCCATTGATATTGAGAGATATTAATGAACAATGATTGTTAATTCCTGTTATTTTGTCGGTGGTGGCGGTGGCAGCAGTGTGTGTGTGTGTGTGTGTGTTTTCCTACTTTGAATTTTGCCAGTATGAGATTATCTATTGCCTATGTTTTTCTAGGTGTAGTTAACTTCCTTGGACTGGAGTTTTCCTTCTAGTACCTTCTGTAGGACTGGATTTGTGAATAGATTTGACTTTGTCATGGAATATGTCATTATCATCTGTAATAATTAAATAGTTCTGTCAAATTTCATGTATCTGCAGGAAAGAAAGTTGATGTCCATGATGTGGATAAAGTTCTTGGAGACATGGGAATAGAAATTACAGACTCAGAGCTCTCCAAAATAATGAACAGTGTACCCGTGGATGGTAAGCTGCTCCGCTCAGAATAAAACCCCAAGAGAGGCTTATTGTTAAACTGTGGAAACCTCTAGAACTGTCTCTGCTTGCTTGCTTGCCAAATAGTAATTGTCCTATGCCATATCGTCTTAAATGATCTTCTCACAGCCCTGTCCAGATATCCAACACTCCATATATAAGACTGTTTGAGCAGCAAGGTGATACCACAAGTGGTATCATGTGATAGATCATAACCAAACATTAGACAACTGAAATACCATATAAAACTATTCTGAACATAGGTATTATGAACTAATTATGAAACATGAATTTATTTTAAATTTGGACCTCATCCTCAAGGCATCTTCAAATATCCACAAATCAGAAAAAGTCAAAGCACTCCTGCTTCTAAACAGTTGGATAAGGGATGCTAATCTATATGTCTTAAGAGTACTAATGCCTTCTAATCCTTAGCTTGAAAATCCATAATTGTATCATCTTCAGGTAAGTTCAGTTGTATCTTTATTAATTTTATTCCATTGAACCATCTAGCATTTAACCAAGAGTATATATGTTGGAGGAGGCCGCTTGTTGGTTCCCAGCCACCTGGCTAGCTTAGACCCAAAATAATCACATAGAAAGTGTATTATTTAAATCACTGCTTGGCCCATTAGCTCTAACTTCTTATTGGCTAACTCTTACATATTAATTTAACCCATCTCCATTAATCTATGTATTGCCATGTGGCTGTGGCTTACTAGGTAAAGTTCCAGCATCTGTCTCCGGCAGGCTATATGGCTTCTCTCTCTCTCCGCCTTCCTTCTCCCAGCATTCAGTCCAGTTTTTCCCGCCTACTTAAGTTCTGCCCTATCAATAGGCCAAGGCAGTTTCTTTATTCATTAACCAATAAAAGCATCACATGGACAGAAGGACCTCTCACACCATGCATGAGAATAAAGAAGGTAGAGAGTGATGTAATAGGAAACTAAGGAGATAAAAGAGAGGAAACGATGTGCTGTGGCAGGTTGGTGAAGTTAGGACATTCCACACCTTCTGCATAAATTCACCACTTACTGGGAAATCAGAAAAGCCCTTGACAATTTAAAGGAAAGTCTCTAAAATTACTGGTTCATGAAGCTCCGTTGCTCTTCTGTGATCTGAACAGATCTTTTCCTGCAGATGGGAAAGTCTATCTGAGAAGGTTGCTGGACGGTATGCAGTTTCTTAAAGGTAAGAGGGACTCTTAGTCAAGTGGGTGAATCTGAGGCCACTGTGCAAGCCATTTGTACCATTTCCTTGTGGATCCTGCCACCTACTACTCAAATTGCCAGATACATGTGGGCTTTTTCGTCACTCACCTATGTTTCACCCAGTGGTTCCTTCTGAGTACCTTGGAAAGAGTGTCTGTGCCCTCGTGTGGGTTTTTCAGACTTTTAACGGAGGAAGAAAATAATGAAACCCAGGTTTCACGGTGATAAAATATTAGGGGAGAATTACCACATCTGGAGTTAATTTGGTCAGTGGCAAAGACTGTTAATCTGACATTTGTGCCAAAGTTAAACACGTTATACAGGCTCTGTGAAAGTGGGGGGACAGGGACTAATGAGACAGCTGGGAAGCTACGTAAAGAGACCAGCACATGCTATCAGCACATCAACCAGCTCCATACACTGTCTGAATATGCTATCAGCACATCAACCAGCTCCATACACCATCTGAACATGCTAATATTTTTACTTGAATTGACTTTTAAGTAAAACACTTCCAAGTTGAACTTGAAACCCAGCATCCTTAATATACTAAAAGTTGGTTATAAATACAACAAGAGCAAAATAAAATTAGTTAGAAACATGGGGTGTATTGTCACCTTGATGTAGGTATGTGAGGCATCTCTGTGTCTCCTCCAGCTTTCTCTGGGGTATCTTCTCCATAGAGATGGAAGTGACAAGCTCTAGTTCTCCATTGCATTGGCCCAGTAGCAAAGCTCTCATTAGGTCCTGTTCATCTGGATGAACATAACAATCAGAATCCTCAGGAATTAAGTTTTCTCCACAGTTTTGAGGAACACTAACTTTTGCTTCTCTCTCTCTCTCTCCCCACAGGAGGAAAGGTTGATTCCGGTAGAGTAGACACGGTTTTGGGAAATATAGGGATGACTCTCTCTCAAAAGGAGCTTGAAGACCTAATAAAAAGCCTGAAAGTTGATGGTGAGAATTTTGACTATAATTGAGCTCTCAAGGAAAAAAATCATAAAAGCCTATTTTAATAAGTGCTTATTTGACATCAAAAAAGCTGTTCTGAAAACTTGGTTCCAAAAAAAAGAACATATCCAGTCTCTGGCCAGCTTCATGCAGATTTTAGAAAAAGATTTTAAGCAACATCACCCCCTCCACCATATCTTCCAATTATAACTCATTTTTACTCTACCTTTTTCGCTTCGTTTTGTTTTGTTTTTGAGACAGAGTTTCACTCCGTAGACCAGGCTGGCCTCGAATTAGCAGAGATCCACCTATCTCTGCCTCCTTAGTGTTGGGATTTTTTTTTTTTT
>NW_004949146.1:1502872-1509563 GCF_000317375.1 Microtus ochrogaster
GCCTGCCTCTGCCTCCCGAGTGCTGGGATTAAAGGCGTGCGCCACCGTAGCCCGGCTTCAGTGTTGGGATTTAAAGGTGTGCACTAGGCTGGCTTAAATCTTTTCTCATCTAGAGAAAGTAGGGAGATTTGATAGGTGTTACTCAAATTTCAATCCACCCCCTTGGCCATCTTCCTGAGTGGATGGCCTTAGCACTTCTTTTTAAAGGGAGAAGCACTGAGTCTTTTGTTCTTTTAGTATAACTAAAGTAAACCCGCTCCGCATAGCGGCCTTCCAACTCAGTGCCCACGTGTCTGTCTCTTTCTTTCACGTAGGTCTCATGGAGAAAAGTCTATGGTAGACAACATGAACTACAGCTTCCTAAACTATGAGTCATGACCTATTAGAAGTGATGTAAATGAGTGGGAGTTGTAAAAAATGGCAGCATTAAAAGATTCCCCAAAGCTAGACGGCCAAAAATTAATTCAAAATCAAGCCCAGAAGGAATCTGAGGTATCCTGAGTGCTCACCCCCGCCCCACTGGGCAGCTGCACACAGAGGCGCTCTGCTCCCTATGTGTGGTCTCACCATACAGCAGCAGGGGAAGCCACCCGAAGTGCATTGGCATGGACTAAAACGAGTGTGTGTTGTGAGCTGTAGTGGTCTTGCTGATACGTTCAGTTTCTCAACCTCCTACGTGGATCTCAGACAGGTGCCACCCTGCTTCACCCTGTGCATGCACTTCCATCTTCTGTGTTAAACGATTTTAATACGTGTGAATTGAGAATATCATTTCATTTCAATCAACTTATCATTATGAAGGTTTTTTTTTTACTTCTAGTGATATGTCTTGCTTTGCAGAATACTTTGTGCAGTGTTAACAGCGTTGCAGATACTTCTGTCCTGCTTGCACAGCCTGTCTTTACCTTCCTTTTCCCACATGTTTAAAGGGTATGCTTTATGAATAACATATAATTGGAGGGATTTTATTGAGTCTCACAATCTCTGCTTTTCAATTGAAGCTTTTATTACATTTAATGTGATTACCAATACAAACCTATACAGTGCTGTTGCTGGGTTTGTTTGAGTGTTCACATCTGTAACCTTAACATCTACCAAAACAGAACATTGCCACTCCTCCTTGAGCTCCCTGACACCCTATCCTAAACCATCTCCACCCAACCCAAAAGCAGCTGATACTCTGGTTTTTCTCAAACTAGTTCTGCTCACCCAGGATAGCATGTAGTGAAGCCACTGTGTGTGTTCTCTTATAAAGTCTGTCTCTCTTCTTTCTAATACTGCACAATGAAAATTAGTGGCACAAATCAACTATATTTTGCAATTACAAATTCTGTAGGTGAGAGTCAGATGCAACTTGGTGGGTTTAACTCCTTTCTGGTCTGTGACATCTGAAGTTGGCTTTGGAGCCATCGGCAGGTTCATCTCTCATGTGCAGTGTTGATGGCAGACATTGGGTTAAGATCGGTACAGTCTGTCTCTCCCCACATGGATGCCCATGGGGTTTTAATGCATCAGCTGGTTTGAGCTTCCTCAGAACATGGGCAGTGAGATCCAAGTTCAAGCATCCCAATAGACAGGGAGATGAAAACTGCATTTTTTATGTCACCTAACCTCGAAAACCACGTCATGCTGCTTTCACCACGTTATTGCTTAAGGAGTTGCTAGGCCCTGCTACATTCCAGGTAGCTTCTGGGTGAGGAACGTGTCAGCCACATCCCACAAGAGGCACGTGGAGTGAGAGAAATACCTCACACACGTTACTATCACTAGTGAAGCTGCTGAGGACATGACACTGTATCTTCCCCCCTCAGTGGTGCTAAGAGTTCTGCTTGTCGGCACTCTTTATCAGCGTTTGGTGTTATCAGTTTGGGGGAGCAATAATACCGGGGAGCAAGTGCAGGCCCACACCTGCACTAGGGGAAGACCTCACTGTCAAGCTGACCTCCCCAGCCCCTGCTTTCAGATGTGGACTCCTAATCATCCTACCCCCAAATGGCTTTAACTTGAATTTCCCTGATACTGAGTACTTCTAAAAGTGCTTGTTAAAAATGTTGTACCTCTTTTCTTCCTGTAGGTGAGAGACAAATTTGCTTTACTTGGTTTCATTTTAAAAATGAACTTAAAATTAAGGCTTTTAACTAAGATATGTAGAACTGGCTCTTGTTAGAATACACGGTATTCATGCATAAAAGTATTAAAAATAAATAAATAAAAATAAAGAGGTTTTCTCAATGATCCTATTCACAAACACCAGAAAACTGCATCAGGCTGCAAAGTACACTTAGGGTGTGATCATTTATATGTATGTATGCTTAATTGGTAAGTAATAGTAATTATTACAATTTCATTCAAAATCTGAAATTCTCTGTGTATACTTCATTTAATAAGGTTCTGGTTAAACTTTTTTTGCTTACTTTAGATTATTTATCTTGTACTGCCCTTAAGATTTCCTTATGCTTGGCACGCCAGGCCCACCTCAGACAGGTGTTTGTTCAGTGTTACTATCTGGACTTCCATTTTTTCTCCTGAGCAAATAAATATCACTAACTCCTTAGCTTGACACCATTTTCGTAGTCTCGTTGTCATGTTTCTGTCCGATTTGTTTTGTGTCTTATAGAAAACCGTAAAACTGAAATGCAAAGGTTAATAAATGAAGCAAAAGTTTTCACAGGTAGGACATTACTAAGATGTTTTATTTTATCGTGCTGTTGTGTTTTGCTTGGACTTCCCCAATATTACATCATAAGTTTATAATTATTTTAAATATTTATAATGAATTTTTGCACCCAACTTTACTTCTCCCTTTGATCTTGAATTAGAGTTCAGCCAGACTTCACTAGTGTTTTAATGTGGGGGTGGGGGGTCTTAGATCAGCTATTCAGTAGTTGAAAGGTCATCCCTACCTACCTTCCTCCCTCTCTTCCTTCCTCCTTTTCTCCTTCCCTTCTTTTTAATTGTTTTGAGACAAGACCCTGCCACGTAACCCAGGATGACCTTGAATTTACCTTGTAGTGGTAGGCAGTCTCAAACTTTAGTGCCTCCTCCTCCCACATGCTGGAATTACAGGCGCGAGCATCCATACCTGTTCTTTATTCTTTTCACCCCTCCCATCTGACCCTCTTTGCCAAGGCTTGTATCGCCACCTTCTCACACCACATCTACTCATTGCTTCACCCACCTCTAGGCTTTGTGAACTTTTAAGTTAATTGGCTTTTCTTTAGAATCTAGGCAAATACCCAAATAATAATAATAATAATAATAATAGCAATACTTCAGAGGATTGAATTGAATCAAGCTGCTCTAGTCATAATCACATCTTGCAACATTTGGGGTGACTAGGTAAGCCTGACCTAGTGACCCTTTATAAATTCTGATTTTCTTCAGGGTTGAGGCTTCTTTTTGCCAACAGGCTTAGGAGACCATGCTCCTTTTTTTTTTTTATCAAAAGTCAAGATATATGTTTGCCTTACTAGGAAATGTGTGAGAAGGTGACTGTAAGGGTAACATTGTGTGGACCAGAATTTCATCATTTCAGACTCTAAAATGATCACCAAGTTTTTTTTTCTTTCAAAGGAAATAAAGTTGATATAAATAGACTTCAAAATATTTTGGGAAACTTCGGTATTGAACTCAATCCTCACCAACACTCAAGTCTGCTGAATATGTTGCCAGTTGATGGTAAGTGTCATGGGTACCACCGGGGCTTGTTAGATGGTTTGGTTTTGTGTCTATGTAAAGAAATTCCCAAACACACTAAAAATGCTAGAAAACTATTAAAACCTAATGATGATGCAGATAAAACCTCATCACTAGATCTTAATCTAAAAATCATCAAAATTTCAGCTATAAGTTTGCACCAAAATGCTATACTGGATTTGTTTTTTAGAGAGGAACAGGGAGGGAGGGAAGGGAGGACGGGGGAGGGAGGGCAAGAAAGTAGAGGTGGGCAAGGAAGGAATGAGAGCAGAGGGGCAAGAAGAGCTAAATAATATAGCTGCATGTTTTTGCAGGAGTAAAATATATACTTTACCAAAAAGGTGATTTTATAAATGAGAAAGACTGAATTTTTTAAATCATATGTGTGCATGTGTGCCGGATACATATGGGTGCATTCATGTGTGGAAACCAGAGGGCAACCTCAGATGCCATCCTCAGACTCTCGCTGGTCTGAGGTTTACCCACGTGGCTAGCAGGGCTGGCCGATGAGCTTTCTGACCCTCCTGGTCTCCACCCCGCCTGAAATTACAAGCCCGCCATGCTATTGTACAGGTTCTGGAGATGCAACTAGGACTCTACTGCTTGCAAGGCAAGCACCTTACCGACTGACCCACCCCAACCCCAGGCCCCCCCCCAAAAAAAAGATGGATTTGCATATAAAATAAAACTAAAAACAAATCATGGAAACAAAAAATCCATTCAATTCCATAACTCAAAGACAAGGCCTCTAATTTTCATGGATTTGCTCTTCGTGCTTTTCAGACATGAAGTGACTGATTATTTGATGGATAATATTTGTGATTGTCTTATCTATAACTCTTTTCATGGTGTTAATATATGTGCTGACCATAGAAATCCTTGGTTATACAAATAAGCAAAAGGAAAACTATGTCTAGTCCTTCTTCAAAGCTGGGCCTTGATGTGGGAGTGTCATATATCAATCTGTTGATTTCATTGGTTAAGCAATAAAGAAACTGCTTGGCCCTGATAGGTTAAAACATAGGTGGGAGGAGTAAACAGAACAGAATGCTGGGAGGAAGAGGAAGTGAGCTCAGAGAGATGCCATGCTCCCCTCTCCCGGGTAGACATGATAGCTCTGCTCTCTGAGGCACTTGCGATGAAGCTCCAACCCAGGATGGACGTAGGCTAGAATCTTCCCGGTAAGCGCACCTTGGGGTGCTATACACCTTATTAGAAATGCTAGTCCAAGTGCAAGAGTTAACCGAGAAGAGGCTACATATAATGGGCCAAGCAGTGTTTAAATGAATACAATTTGTGTGTTGTTATTTCAGGGCATAAGCTAGCCAGGCGGCCGGGGTGCTGGGGACGCAGCCCCGCCACTCCTACTACTACAGGGCCTGCTGTCAGAATTACGACACATGGACTCCTGCACCCTGTCTGTAAATGTGTCTTCCATTAATTTCATGCTCTTACAGATAAGTCTGTACAAACAGCCTGGAGTCTCTGGAGACTTAGCTGTAGCATGAAAGGTATTTTGTTTATAGACTGAGTTTCCTTCCAGAGAAGCTATTATAATTTGAATGCCCATGCACAGCGGCTCACTTTGCAGTATAGGAAAAAGGGAGATTTTAGACATCTCATTATTATTTGAATTTCATCATGTGCCACGGAGACACTAAGCATTTTGTTCATGTATTATCTGTATGTATTTAAAATGCTCCTTAGGTGAAGAGTTTTGAATCCCCTTTTCTCTGAGGTAGGAGTTGTGTACCATCTTTCCCCAAAACATCTTTTTTTTATTATTATTTTATAGATACTGGAAGAGTTTTTCAGAAAAGGCTAGCAAAGGGCGTGAAGTCTCTTGAAGGTAAGGCCAATCTTTGGATGTGAGAAGAGGCACCCTGCTTTCTTGTACCACTGTATTCTCACTTATGCCAGTGTAGTCTGCACCTACCAAGTACTTTCCCGCACTAGAAGTCTTTGGCTTCCATGGATTTTCCCTTTGGGGCCCTAAGGGGAATTGTTGTTTTAACTAGAAAACAAAAAGAAATTAAGGGCGTGGTCTCTCGCCTAAAGACTTGGGTCAAAACTAGAGAGCAATCATTTGCAGGCGTGTGCAACAAAAATAATTCTTGTTCTACATAATGTCAGTCAGCTTTACCTCTGACTTTTCATAGATTCTTTAAGGTGGTTTTGCTCTGTAGGCTCATGCCCAGCAGGAGAATTGGGAGAATTTTACCCTCCCACTTACTGAGCGACACTGAAAGTTTGGTGTTTATCTTGAAATCATAAAAATAATATCAAGAAATGAGTGGGGTTTTTTTAATTATAATAAAATGAGTGAGCATCGTTACAGAGAAGATACACTAGAACAGCATAGCTGAATAGTCTAGTTAGAATTGTTCTGTTTTACTGCATTTGCTTCCTGTCCCCAACTCAGAAGGCAGTGTTGATGTCAACAACCTGGATTCGTTTTTAGAAAACATGGGGATCGAGATCACAGAGGAAGAATTCAAGGAGCTAACAAAACGACTACCAGAGAACAGTGAGTGCTACCGGCCTCTGGGGGAAGGGAGAGTATGCATTCCCTAGTCTTGAAAACAAAAATTTCTCCAGTCAGACTTTAACTTTATTGCCAGTAATCTAAAGTCCAGTTTCTTCTGCATGGATACCAAACACTGCAGAAGACAAATCGAGACTTTAAGCCAGAGAACAATCAGGGAGTAGAAACCAGAATAAAGGGTTTGCAAGTGCATCAGTCCGGCTGCTTCTCCCAATGTGTCCCAACAACCAACCACTCTGTTGAAAGCTTCTGCTCCCTAGCGCACTGCAGTATCCCCGTAGCCAAATCCAAATGCATGACTCTGTCACCTTTAATGCTTCTTCCTTTTATTGCCACCCTGTATTCCCGGGTGTGTAAATTCCCAGAATGGTCTCCCTTTATGCCTTTGCCGAGGTTCAGCTGTTTCTTCCCCCAAACCAGCGAGTTAAGTGTTCTTTTTTTTTTTTTTTT
>NW_004949146.1:1509663-1524362 GCF_000317375.1 Microtus ochrogaster
GCTCTTGTAGACCAGGCTGGTCTCGAACTCACAGAGATCCGCCTGCCTCTGCCTCCCGAGTGCTGGGATTAAAGGCGTGAGCCACCACCGCCTGGCGAGTTAAGTGTTCTTAACAGATTAGAAAATTTCAGAGCTGTACCGCAGAGTGTTACATAAATTGGTATGTTCAGAGTTCTTAGTGTTGCTTATCATAAAGATAATTTCAACACTGTCATAAGTTACAGTAATGAACGGTTCTAAGCCTAGTCTACTGCTTTTCCACAACCTTGTTTGTCCTGGATAAAGTCACTTACTTATTGCATTAGGCTTAAAATGTCACCTCTTTTACCTCAAACCTGGGTTTCAGACTTATGGGTTTCAGTCTAGGAGAGTAAAGTTTTTATTACTGACTGAGACAAATAGTTGATCTGATAATCTTATAAAATTTTATTTCAGTGAAAATAAGTGAATCCAAGGTCACATTAATTTAATGCAGACATATTCTTTGGAGGGCCTCTTACATAGATATAATTACTTGTCGTTCCAAATTTTCCTTACTTTTAAGAACAATATTTTTTTTAACATTTGCCAGAAATTTGCAATCAGTATCTGCCTGGGTTTTCCTTCTCCCGTTTCTTTAGAATTATCCATCCCAAATTCAATACAACTTTTTAGCAATTTACCTTTAACCAAACTTTATAAACCTTCGATTTTTCCATAGGAAACAAATCCCTTTTCCATTTTTCAGTTTGTCAGTTTATATAATGGTTAAAAATGTCAATTTAGTAACGTGTAGAAATACTGACCAACAAGTCTAGAAATAAACTCAACAGTTCAATTTGTACAAATATGTATTAGTCAGGGTTCTCTAAAGAAACAGAACTTGGAGAATGAATATATGTGTGTGTGTGTGTGTGTGTGTGTATATATGGTTCCCAGACTGTGGAGTTGATCCAAGCTGTCTACCAATGAATCCAGTAGTTGTTCAGTGCATGAGTGAGGCTGGATGTCTCATCTGGTCTTCAGTATATGCTGGAGTCCTCAAGAAGTAGACTCTAATGTTAGTGAAGGAAAGGATTGGTTAGAGAGAGCAAGCAGGCAAAGAAAGCAAGTTTCCTTCTTCCATGTTCTTTATATGGGTGTCAGCAGAAGGTGTGACCCCCGATTAAAGATGGATCTTCCCACCTCAAAGATCCAGATTAGAAGTAGGTCTTCCCACTTTAATTAAGAAAAAACATCCCTCACAAGTGTGCCCAGTCATTTGGGTCCATTCCAGATGCAGTCGAGTTGACCGTCGAGGATGGCCATCACACACACACACACACACACACACACACACACACACACACACACACACTAGTTTATTACAAGTGCAGCATTTATTCGTGAACTCACAGCAGCTCCGGCTGCCTGCTCAAGATCAAGACAGTCAACTCCAGTTTACTCCAGCATGGAGGGGATGGGCTTGGAGCTAAGGATCTGTTGATGGTGCATGGATTCTAGGGAAAGAAGAGTCAAGTTGTAAGGGTGCTGCCCAACCATGCTGGGCCAACCATTCATGTATGGGCAGCACAGATTAGCCTCAGTGAGTTATTTTTTTAAGGGTGTGAACTTGGAAGGGGTGGGGGATGAACTCAGAGAAGCTGGAAGAACAAGTAAGGGGTTAATATGATCTTCATGTATTGTATCAGTATGAAATCCTCAAAGAATTTATAAAAATATTGTATTAGAAAACTGTAGCTTACAAGCCATGAGAGTTCAGCATGCAGTGAGCAACAATCTGAGTGTAAGAATTAAATATGAATGGGGATAAATAGATAGTTCAGTCATTACTTTCTTCCCATACAAGAATGAGGAACTAAATTCAATCTCCATAATCCACATTTAAAAAAAAAAACAAATAAGCACTGTGGTACACAAGCAGCAGAGAGACAGACAGGTAGGGTGTCTGGGACTCTCTGGTCAACCACCCTATCCTAATTTGCAAGCCTTGTGTTCAGTGAAAGACCCTGTCTATAAAAGAGCAAGGTAAGCGTCTTCTAAGGAACGCCACTGGAGGGTGACCTCTGACCTCTACTTATGCACACATGCATGTCACTTGCGCATACACAAGCAACTATGTGAATTCACGCCCACATGCCACATACACACACACACACACACACACACACACACACACACACACACACACACGGAAGTGAAAATAAAGGTGAGATCATCAGGCTGATAAGAGACCTTCTCCTGTATAAACAAATCCCGTTAATGCAGAGTTTTAATTAGCAATCTAAAGAGCAATGTGAAAAGTAAACTTATTCACCCTTAATTCTTGATTCTTTTTTCTACTTTCATGCCACCATAACCTCCCACAACCACTCAGTAATCAACATATTTAGCTGTTCTTGCCCCTTTGTGTTGCCTGCAAGAGCAAATTTCTGTCTTTATTATTCTACCCTTAATCCAGACCTGTAACATGAAGGCCAGGCCTGCTTGTTTGTGTTTTTCTGTCCTGCTCAGTTCCCCACAACTGTTTAGCCCCAAAGAAAATCACACATAGGTCTCCATAAATTATAAGCTGATTGGCCTATTAGCTCTAGCCTCTCTCTGGCTAACTCTCACATCTTGATTAACCCATTTTTCTGATCTGTGTTAGCCATGGGGCTCCGTACCTTTTAAGTGGGGCAGATCACATCCTGCTGCTTCGGTGGTCTAGGCAGGAGTGGGAGGAATCAACTTCCTCCTTCCCAGAATTCTCCTGTTCTCATTACATCATTTCTACTTCTTGTCTGTTTTTTCCGCCTATATTTCCTGCCTGGCCAATCAGCGTTTATTTATAACATGATTGATAGAATACAGACAATTCTCCCACACCACAGACCCTTGTCATTTGACTGAAACTATGAGCACAACCTCCAGAATGGTATAATGACTACATTGTTGCCTTACCTTCATTCTGCATAAAATAACCAGGATAATTTAGTTTAGACATAAATATGGCCTTTTTATTCCTCAGAACCTCCTCATGGGACTGGAAAGGACCCAGGTTCTATTCCCACACTGACCTGTTGATTGACAGTTATTTGTAGCTCTAGTTCCAGGCAATGCCATGCCCTCTTCTGGCCTCTGCAGGCCCCAAACATGCAGCATAGTGCACAAACATGCATGCAGGCAAAACACCCATACTCATAATTTAAAAAAAATTAAGCTCCTTTAAAATAAGAGAGTAATAGAGGGATAAATATGACCAAAGTATATTATATACATATAAAATGTCAAAATGAATCCTATTGTTTTGTAAAGTTAATATATACTCATTTAAAGTTTAAAACCTTCAAAGACCCCCTCATAACTTAGTTTAGCAGTATTCCAGACACAGCGCAAAACATTTTTATGAATTATTCAATTAGTTTATTCGTTATCCCTGAATGCATGTATTTATTGATACAGGTTTCTTTGTCTCAAGTGTCTATTGAATGCCAGAATGTATCCCAGTCTGTATTTCTGTCTTAGTGGTAAAGCCATGAAGAAAACAAATTAATGTAAGCTTCATAGACTCAGGATCCCCTCCCCCCACTGTGTTCCAAGACCCAAACAAAACAGAGTCCGGAGCCTTTAGAAAGTACCGTGCAAACCCCAACCATCCGCAGTGACGCATCTTTTTGATCCCCCTATGGTGATTTTCATTCAGGCCAGATGGAAATGCTTTGGTTTACCGCACATTGTGTTCTTGGTAGTTCCTTTTCCGAGTCCATTGGCTGTCATCTCTAATTATAAAAAGTGACATCATGCTACTAGCAGTGGTTTTCAGAATGTATGATCAGCATTTCCAAAAGAAATGTGGAATTAGAAACCGAATGCATCCCAAAAAACTTGAGAGATCTCATCTACAAGAGAATACGGTCCCAACAATCTTAGTTCTTACTCCTGTGAGTGGAACTATCCAGTAAGTCCATACTTGCACGTTATAGAGGGACAGCTCCATTAAAGACTTCACTGAGGCTCTACTTTATAATTTAAGGACTGGGTGTTTTTACCTTTTTCTCAGTTTGGTTTTATCAAATAGCTGAACTTTTCCTGTCTTATAGCTGAAGGGAAAGTGAAACTGAATAATTTAATGGAAGAGCTGAGAACTGTTTTAGGTAAGTGTGAAAGTGCTTAATTTTTTACGCTGCTTTAATGCTATCTCCTACTGTGTATTCCTCTTCTTGCTAATTTTAACACCTTAGCCTTTTGTTAATTAAACATTTTTCATCTACTTCCTTTGAATCGCCTATGCTTTTACAACAGACATATGTCAAAACTTCAGATAGTTCAAAAATTAAACAGTGACTATTTACAGATGGAATTTGGGGGGTGGGTCATCAACAACATTAAAATATTCTGAGAAATTGTATGAGCATTGGGTTATTCGAGGTATGTTCCTTAATAAGTACATAAACTTTGTTATAGATAAGATTATGTTTTAATTTTTATATTTCTAAATCTGTTGCTTATTCTACATGACAACACGTGTCCTCACATTGATTGTTTATCTAGCCATGAAAGATGCTAGCCATGTTTAGATTTTCATAATTCGGAATCATTTGATGGTGTTCGCAGCAGTGCCAGCACGGTTTTGTAACAGTGTGAGAACTTTTGAGTCCTAATTTTACCTTTTGGCTCCTCTCCAACCAAAGTCACAGAAGACGCTATCAGGGTTGCCCATCTCTCCTTCACTAGCGCTGATCCTTGTGGGGGGCCAGGGATCCGAGCTCAGGTCCTCGTCTTGTACAGCAAGCACTTTACCCACTGAGCCGTATTCCCAGCCCCTTCCTACCAGAATTCTAAGGAAATTCCTCACATATATGGGAACTCTGTCATCTCACTCACGATCCCATCTAATCTTGCATCCTAAAATCTTCTTCTGTAGGTACCATTAACATCAGAAATTTCTGGATTATATTTCTGATATAGGAACTTTCACAAGAGACATTCAAACTATCACATGGATTCTAGATTGCTTTTCCTAATTTTGTGCATAGCTCATGTCTGTTTTAATATGAAAAGTTATTGAACTCACTGATTGTTCTGCACCTATTAAATGAGCATATGGTCTTTGTCTTTCATTCTCATATGCCATAATTTATGTATTACTTTTGCGTGTTGAACCATCATCACCTTATTATGGTGAAAATTTGTTTTTAAGCTTAAATTTGGTGTGTTAATATTTAGTTAAAATTTGGTTTGTTAAATTTTTTATCTGTGTTTGTCAGAGGTAGTGACTTGTAGTTTTCTTTCTTGATGCATGTTTTTCTAGCTTTGCTATTAGGATAACAGAACCCAAGTCCACTTTTGAAACACTTTCTCACAAGCATTTACCAAATGCATTTTTGATACATTCTATTACTTAATAATTAACAAACTAATATAAGATGTGTACTATGTGTGCCTTTCTACATGGAATTTATGTGCATCATAATTTATAGTTCCAAATATGATCATTTCAAACTCCTAGAGTAAATATTTAAATTTTACTTCATACAAGGATGCATTCAGTTATTACTCATTTTATGCTCATCTGTAGATATAGTTAAGGTTCATGAATTTCATAACTTTACAGGGTCAAGAATCACCGCTTTTAGTTCTCAAATTCCTTTCATGTCACCATTTGTGTCTTCTTTAGGAGAGCCAGTAGATATTAATGACCTCCAGGATACTCTGAAAGACATGAAGATTGAGTTCACAGACAAAGAGTATTTGCGTCTGATGAGAGATCTTCCACTTGATGGTAAGCATATGGATGTGTATTGATATGTATTGATATGTATTGGTAAGGATTGACATATAAAAATTCTTCAGAAGGTTTTTGAGTACTTGATTGTGAAATTTTTCTAAGATGGTAGAAAATTGTTACCGTGATTTTTCTATTTCTTATTGTTTTATTTAATATTCATACATGCACATAATATGTGTTTATCAACTCCATCCCCATTCCCTTCCCTCCAACTCCTCCCTTTAATACCCTTCTACTTTTCCCTCCCATCTTCACATGACCAGGACTTTAAAATCATTCCAGAATATTTTTGCCAAAAGAATATCTGAATCATTTACTTCTCAGTATGGGAAACTAAAGCTTTCGCTCATTTTCCTCCCAGCGTGGCCCATGTGTTGTCCTTGTTTGTGCTAACATGCCAGAAAGTACAAAGAAAAGCACAAAAAGGGAAAAAAGTGAGGCAAATCAGAAATTCAAAACCAAATCAAATGGGTTATGTGTTTCCAAGTTTTCAGCCAATGGTCAGTGGTTTTCATGCACCAGTGAATAGATTTGCTTCATGAAAGTCTTTCTCCAGAGGCTGGAGAGATGGCTCAGGGGTTAAGAGAACTTGCCTCTCTTGCAGAGGACCCAAGTGCAATTTCCAACGCCTACATGATGGCTCACAACTACCTGTAACTCCAGCCCCAGGGGCTCCAATGCCTTCTTCTGACTTCCCCAGTCACAGGCATACAAATAGTATACATACGTGCCCCCAAAACACTCACATACATAAAATGCAAGGGTGTTTTCAAATTAAAAAAGAAATAAAGTCTTTTTCTAAACAAACTCCATTACAATGAGAGAATACAAATAAATCTAGAAGGAAACTATTAGAAACTGATCTTTTTGAATCATGGAATTTTAAAAATTATAGTTCGTTGGTTGTTGATTTAAGCAAATCCTCCTTATTAATGTTTTCTGACCTTGTTTGTGCTTTCTTCTTACAGCTTCAGAAAGAGTATATAAGAAAAGGATATTGGATGGTATAAAGCGTCTTAAAAGTGAGTGCAAAGCATCATGGGAGGATAAATATATATGATTCCAAATCTGTCCTTGTGCACAAGTTCATCTCTATTAAATAGAAATATCGTGAATGTATTTTCTCAGGATTATATTTTGTATTATATTTCCCAACATAACATGTTGGGTTATTATGCTACAATTCCCTGGGAATTTATCTAGACCCATTTAGAATTGCATAGTATTCAATATAAACAAAAGATGCCGCCATTAGGGAATGAGATACTACATCTAGTTTTAATGTTGTTTTACACCTGTGACTAAGTCTTCCTGAATCTTAGGTCCTCATGTATAGTGATATTTTATTTATATTTTAATAAATAAAGCTTGCCTGAAGTTCAGAGGGTAAAACTAAGCCAATAGAGGCCAGGCAGGGATGTCACACACCTTTATTTCCAGGATCTGGGAGACAGAGGCTGATGGATCTCTGTGAGTTCAAGGCCACCCTTGGGCTACACAAGATCAATGCAGAAACAGATCCAGGTGGTGGTGGCTCACAACCTTTAATGCCAGTACTAGAGAGTCACATGCCTTTAAGCCCAGAACTAAAAGGGAATGTAAAATGGGAGGAAACAAAGGCTCAGGGCTCAGTCTGCAGCTGCCCAGCCTTGGTAGAGGTAAGACTTCTTTAGTAGCTTGTATGTTTTGCCTTTCTGATCTTCAGCTTGAACCCCAATATCTGTCTCTGGGTTTTTATTATTTCTGCTGCACTCATGAATAAAAATGATGACCAGAGCCCACCTAAATTAATTAATAAGGGCTTTCCACATTTTGCTATCTTTTTAATGCTTTGTCTCTCCTAAGGAGGAAAAGTTGATGTGAATAACTTGAGCCCATTTCTGGAAACCATGGGACTCGATCTCTCACAGAACGAATATGAAGACTTTGTAGAAAACTTGCCAGTTGATGGTAAGCTTATAGGCTAAAGCATGTCCCTTTGGGGACACCGTAGGTTTAACAGCATCTTTAGATGGCATTGATTTGATGTCAAGAGGATGTTTTGAAAGGTTTGCAACAGAATCCACATAAAAACATATACTGTCTTCATTAGTTCAAGTCTAGCAGCTGTCCTCCACAGTGGTGGTGACCACACTGGATATTGTGTGATTGCAAAGGAACTTACCTACTAGGAATGTTTAAAGAAAATGCCTGCTGTGAATGCTTTACCTGACCTAAATTAGAAAAGCAATGGCTAGAGATGCACGGGGATTTTAAAATATATATAACTGTGGACACTGAGAATAATTATACCACTACAATGAGTTATTGTGTGTATTATAAGCTTTGGATTTTAAATGCAATAATAAATGAGAATTTTTCCCAATGGAAAATAATTTGCCAATATGGATTGAGTATATGAAAAAAATAACTAGACAGATAATGGTAACTGGAAAAAAATAGTCAATTCTCTACTGCTAGCCATCATTCCAACAAGGAACAGAGGCTGAAACAGTTCTTCCATTTTGCTTTCATGTTTTGTGGTGCTAGAGATTGGACCTAGGGCCTGGCACATGCTGGTTGGGTTCTCTTTACCACTGGTTTGTGTCACCAGTACCAGATAATTTTCAGAATAACTTCTTTAAAATCTTCCAGTAACTTTGTTCTAATGCTATCTAAATGGATCCAGAAAGCACACTGGAAATGGCTGCAGTCTCTTGAAACCTCAACGCCTACCTCCAGTGACATATCTCCTCCAACAGGGCCACACCTCCAAATCCTTCCCAGACAGTTTCACCAACTGGGGACCAAGCATTCACACATATGAACCAATGGGAGCCAATCTCATTCCAACCACCGCCATGTACAAAACTAAATAGAATAAAAGGGGTGGGGGATGTTACATTAACTTGGTGCCAAATACCTAAAAATATAACGTAAGCATCTAGAATTAAATTTTAGATGATGCCAGTGTCCTAGTTGGGAAAGGTGGAAGGATCCTCACTGTTGCTCTGTGATTTTCTTGCAGATAATGGAAAGGTTAATCTGAAAAATATTGTGCCAAAATTGAAAGATTTCGAGGGTGAGTTTCTCTAATACTATAAATGTGTATCTTAAATATTCCCCCAATATATTGTTGATATCAGCAGTCATTTTACTCAATTATTTGTCAGATCAAATTTATTCAATAATTTATGTATTCAAAATAAGCCACAAAACTTACTCTTTTTTGTTGCTATTTTTGTTTGTTTTGTGAGAAAGGGTCTCTCTGTGTCATCCTAGCTGTCCTGGAATTCACTGTGTAGACCAGGCTGGCCTGGAGCTTACAGAGATCGGCCTTTCTCTGCCTCCTGCATGCTGGGGCTAAAGATGTGAGCCACCATGACTAGAGCAAGTCCTTTCTTGTTTATAAGTATTTCTTTGCTACATGTAAATAGCTAAATTTCAAATAAGCATGTTAATAAAATAGATAAAGTTTTGTAAAGCTCAAGATGTTTTTCAGTTTTATAAGTCAGTATTGCTGCTGGCAACTCAATATCCCATTGGTAGCCTAGATTGCCTTCTGCATGCCATCCCCTAACACTGAGAATGCCTTTGTTATGTTACTATTGCAAGGGAAGGTTTGCTTCGGCTTCTGTTGTCACCTTGTCACTTTGTATTTGCGTGTCCCATCTTGCCTCTTCTCCTTAACTCCAAGCTGAAATTACAACCATATGACTATTATTTTTAAAAGACATATCATGGGTCATATTGGTTAATAACATGTTCTTACAAATATCTTTTTTAAAATAAAATTATCAGACCAGCCCAGTGGGGAAAGCTATGTGCCAAGCAAGCCTGGTGACCTTAGTTCAGTCCCAAGGGCCTAGTGTTGAAGGAAAGAACTGACATACAGAGCTATCCTCAGACCTCCATATGCATGAGTACACAGGCACATGCATGCACACGTGCATACTCACACACAGAATAAATATTTTTCAATAAGTTAACCAATTTTTTTATTTTCGCCTGTAAACATTCTGTCTTCTCAAAGGAGAGAAGATCAGTGTGGGTGGCCTGAAGAGCGCTGTTGGAGAAATGGGGATCGAACTCAACGACAGAGAGTATGTGAACCTGCTGGAGACGCTGCCATTTGATGGTGAGTTAGTGTTGCCGTGACCTCCAGAAGCTAACTGGTCTTATGGTTCTGCTCTTTGGGACTTAACGTTATTTTTTTCCTTTTTCGATTTGCGTGTGTGTGTGTGTATGTTGGACATTGGTTTATCGGTGTGTGTAGGCACAGTGTGTGGGTGTGCGTGCACGTGGGGGGGGCGGGCATTGGTTTTTCAGTGTGTGTAGGCATGGTGGGTGTGTGTGTGTGTGTGTGTGTGTGTGTGTGTGTGTGTGCGTGTGTGTGTGTGTGTGTGTGGCGAGCATTGGTTTTTCAGTGTGTGTAGGCACGGTGTGTGGGTGTGTATTTGTGTGCATGTGGAGCCCTGGTTGATGCTGTAAGTGCCCCTCAATCCCATTCCTTGAGGCAAGCTCTCCAGCAAACCCAGGGCTCAGAGGCCTAACTGGCTCACCGTAAGCTTGCTGGGAGACCCGTGCCTGCTTTCCAAGGCTGGAATTACCCACACCTGCACTGTGTGAGCCCTGGGGACCCTAAATTCTGTTTTTGCTGCATAGGGCAAGTGCTTAACCACTGAGCCTTCTCCAGACCTGTGAAGTGTGTATTTTGAAATGCTATGTGTTGAAATGTCGCCTGTACCCACCCTCCAGTGTACCAGCCCTCCTCATAAACAGTCTCCGTTGCTCCTGTGACGCTTTGGGTACAGGCCTTAGTTCTCAAAAACTCTTCCACAAAACCACGAGAAGAAAGAAAAACATCCCTGCTGACTTTTCCTTGCAGGGATGGGAGGGGCATCTTTGACCCCGGTGCACTAGAGGTCCTCAAGGAATCCCTGACCTCTCTGAGGCTCTTTCCTAAATCCTGCTACTAAAACTTGCCCCTTCCTCACCTTTTACCCCTCCCCCACCACTAAATCCTCAAAGTTCCTGTTTTATTCTCACTGTTTTAGAGTAGGACAAATTTCTCTCCCTTTTCCATCAATATTGCCCTTGCAGAGAACCTGTGTTCCATTCCCAGCACCCACATGGTGGCTTATAGTCATCTGTAGCTCTAGTTCAAGGGATCCAGTAACCTCCTGAGGCCTCTACAGAGGCTAGGCACACAGGCACATGCTTGATACATGGCATATGCAAGCAAATACTCATACACATAAAATTAAAAACAAATCTCTTTTTATTTATTTATTTTTTATTTTTCCATTCAATTATTTACATGTCCTTCCCTCCTCCCAATCCCCTCCCGCTTCCACATACTCCCTCCTCCCTCTCCCACCCTGCTTGAAAGAGGGCAGGGAACCCTGCCCTGTGGAAAGTCCAAGGCCCTCCTCCCTACATCCAGGCCTAGGGAGCTGTGCATCTGTATAGGCTAGGGTCCCAAAAAGCCAGAACATGCTGTAAAAACAAGTCCCAGTGCCTTTATCAATGGCTTCTCAGTCAGTCCCCATTGTCAGCCACAATCAGAGAGTCCGGTTTGATCACATGGTCATTCAGACCTGGTCCAGCTGGATTTGGTGAGCTCCCATTAGAACAGGTACACTGCCTCAGTTGGTGGACCAACCCCTCGTGGTCCTGACTTCTTTGCTCGTCTTCTCCTTCCTTTTCCGTCAAGGAAGCGAGGATGGGAAGATTGTGTGAGGATTGTGTGAGCCAGAGGTTGGGGAGGGCTGCAGTCAACACGTCAGGACCATTGCACTCAGAGCCCACAGCAGCTGTGGTTACCTGCGTGAGAGCAAAGTTCCAACATGGATGGGGAAGGGGCACAGCAGTCCCCTCCCCTGGCTGAGAAGCTATGACACTTGATGGCTACTAAGGGAAATTCTGTTTTCTTTAGGAATGTGGTCCCTAGTAGGTTGCTCCAGAGGGGACCCTGTGTCCATTCTTATAGGGGAAGCACTAATTGGAGTCAGTGGACAATTTTAAAGGGGGGTGGGATTGGGAACTGGCTCAGCAGTTAAGAGTAATGGCTGTTCTGTCAAAAGACTTGAAATTGGTTCCCAGCATCTACATCAGACAACCCACAGCTCCTGTAACTCCAAGTCCAAAGGAATTTGCCCCATCTTCTGGCCTTTAGGGGCACCCACAAAGCATGTGCATGCGTACATGTATGTATGTGTGTTCATGCAAATGTGTCTATGTGTGCTTGTGCACACACAAAAAATTAATATCTTTTAAGAAGACATGAAGTTGGGAAGAAAACGTAGGGGAAACCTGGGGGGTAATTATAATTGAATCACTATGTATATATATATTAAATTCTCAAAGAATAAATAAATATATTTTAAAACTAATTTAAGGGGCTGGAGAGATGACTCTGTGGTTAAGAACACTTTCTGCTCTTGCAGAGGACCCAGGTATGGTTCTCAGCACCCACATCAGGGAGCTCACAGCCATCTGTCATTCTAACTCCAGGGAGTCTGATACCCTTCTTGACCCCCCAGGACACCAACAAGCAAGTGGCCCACAGACATACATGCAGTCCAACACTCATACACATAAAAGGTAAAGTTAAATAAATATTTTTAAGAATAATATTTGAAGATGGAAAAGAAAACAGGTAAGAACAATGAGTGTGTGAATCCCAGCTCTCCCGTATTAGCTGGTATTTGTCTTGGAGGTGGATGTGTCGATAGACCAGTCAACAACACATGACGTTTGCTTAGTCCTAATGGTGTTCAGGACCCATCCTCACCACACACAGCAATGGCGCCTGGCCCCAGTGTTACAGCCAAGGAAACAGAGGCCTAGATCTGCTTAAGGCCCCCAAGCCAGAGTGTAGCAAAGCCCGGACATTTGCACTCCCGCTCCCACCCCTACCCCAGACACTCGCTGTGTGCCAGCACAAGGCTTGTTCCTTGACCTCATTGTGACTTGACGGTGGAAGAAGATCCACTCCCTAAGGTCAGTCACAGAACAAAAAGTCTAGCCCTGTATTCACCGAGGCATTCTCGGTCCTGAACTATAACTTCTTTTATTTACTACAGAAAATAACAAAGTTTTCCGAAATCGACTCCTGTCCAGCCTGAGGGGTTTCAGAGGTGAGTAGCAAATGTGAGGAAGCAGTATAAAGGCCAGTTTGAGATTTCCTCCAAGATTATGGTCACGATTCTTCAGGAACCTGTTCTATGTATCGATCACTTTGGTCTTTGTTTCATAGATGGTGTGATAGTTAGGTCAGCAGCAAGCTCAAAGGAATCAGCCTTGAATGCCCAGCTTTATTTCTGGGTGCCTTGGACAGATCTCATGAGAACTTGACCATCACCGTGCTGGGATACCGCCGCCACAGTGCTCGGCATCTGAGCTGCTGTTTATTTAGATGACCAGTTTAGAAACTGCTACAACTCAGATTCCAGTTATCCGGTCATAACCACTCCATGTTTTCAAGCCATATCTAATTAAAATACCAACATTGCGTATGTCACATGATCCCATTGGAAGGCTGCATTAATGACCCCAGAGTCCTGATCGTCTTGTCTAGTAGTCACTCTCTTCCAGTGCTGGAAGAGATGATTCTGTCTGTAGATGAAGGAACTGGCTTGCGTCAGAGTTACAATTTTAAAAAGATGTTTAATACTGAATTACATGGAGTTAAGATATCCCCGGTGTGATGGGCATCCAAAATACCCATCCACCTGACCAAGGAATGAACGTGTCTGTTTGAGACTCACTGCTTCTTACGCACTTGCTGTCCGTGGGATGGCAATGATAACCCCAGGACCACTCTTGTTGCTCATGATATGATTATTTTCACTAGGACAACAATCTTAACTTCTCTAAGGTAAATGATGTCACAACTTCACCCAATTCAAAAGCAGCTTTTCTTACTGTGATCATCTTTAATAATGATTACATGTAACTAAATCTTTCTCTGGGGAACAAAAGTTTGCTCAATAGCACCCACTTAAGTAGATGTTTAAGCTCCAGAGATGCTGTTTGGTGTTTGGGTTTATCGATTATAATAAAAACTATGATGTACATTTACACTTCTCCCATTGACATGACCCTTTTCTATGAGAAGTAGGATTCATAGCCCAACAGTTATGAAAACTTCACAAGAGCATGATTGCTAAACTACTTTCAAATAACTTTCTGGTTCTTTTTTGTATGTTTATTTGCCTTTGTTTCTTGAGACAGAGTCTCACCATGAAGTGCTGGCTGGCCTGGAACATTCTATGAAGACCATGCTGGCTTCAAACGCATAGAGCTCCACCTGCCTCTGCCTCCAAAATGCTGGGAGTAAAGACGCGTGCCATCACGACCAGACTAATTAACTCTTAACGGCAGCCAGGCCTGTTGAAGGTTACTCTAATTTAGCAAGTCTTTCTGTTTGGATGGGGTTTTTCTCATGTTTCTGACATTTTTTTCAGGTGGAAGGGTTGATCCCAACAAGCTGAAGACACTCCTCCTAAACATAGGGCTCAAACTCAAAAGCAAGGAATTGAAAAGCGTGATGCAGAAGCAGGCTGCTAGTGGTAAGCGTGAGGACCGTGTTGCCTTTGGCTGTCGTGGGCAGAATCTTGAGATGAGGTGTAAGAACTTCTAAGATTAAACGGGCTTGCTCAGCACTTGGGAGACAGAGGCAAGAGAATCACTGGAAGTCAAAGGCCTCTCTGTGCAGTAAGCTCCAGGGCCCCACACACATACACACTCTCTCGGACTTCTACAATTAGATTGATCTGAGAATTTTAGATACTATTTATGGAGAAACTTTTGGTCTGACAATAAGAAATACTGTCTTTGTCATTTTTTAGTGATCTGAAGTCATCATGCCGTTCCCCCACTGCTGAGAGAACCCGATAGGCCAGGGACTTGTCCATTCCCCCACTGCTGAGAGAACCCGATAGGCCAGGGACTTGTCCATTCCCCC
>NW_004949146.1:1524477-1543334 GCF_000317375.1 Microtus ochrogaster
GACTTGTCCATTCCCCCACTGCTGAGAGAACCCGATAGGCCAGGGACTTGTCCATTCCCCCACTGCTGAGAGAACCCGATAGGCCAGGGACTTGTAGGGAAAGAAAATAGGAGCGGGGATAAAAGAGAATGAACTGCAAAAATAGCCAGAAATAACCAGGAGAGGAAAATCTACAATGGGAAGTAGTGGAACCCCATTAATATTTCCTAAGATGTCTATGCATGAGATAAATACAGACGTGGGAAACGTTAGGGGACAGCAGATCAGGAAAAGATGGGGTATAGGAAGCATCTAGCTCAACATCTACATTAAATGTGAAGTATAAACACACATCCACACACACAGGAAGCACACCTCTTGAATGGTATCATTACCATTCTTAGAAGGCATTTAAAGTCCAAGAACTGAAGACATGCTACATAAGTACCATGAAGACACGATACTTATCATAGCCAGACCCTGTGCTCAAGACAATGGCCACAGTCCAAGGTCTTTCTTACTAATGAGGGCTCCAGCATTCAAAGCAGGAAATATAAATTTAAGGTAAACACAAAAAGATTAGTAAAATTTATAGGCTTTTATCAAATCCTAATTTATAATCTTTCTAAGTTGTATGTCGTCATCTTAATTGTTTATGTTCTGTATTACAGCTAATCGAAGTATCCCTCTGAAAAAAGTATTAGCGGATGTGAACTCAGTTGTAGGCAAGTTAACAGTTATGTGAAGTTTAAAACCCTACATCTTAATGCTATCCTCATATCTTTTCATTACTACATAAATAAACTCATAAACAGAACGCTGGAGACTTGTCTGTGTTCTGCTTCCTCATTCAGATGTCCCAAGGGTGCTGTTGACACACAAGCATGAGGACCTGAGTTCAATCCCCAGCACCTACATAAATAACAAGTTGTGCTGGCATGCCCTTTTAATCCCAGCACTGGGGAGGTGAAGATGGGTGGATCCCTGGGGCTTGCTGGTCAGCCAGCCTCGCATAATGGATGAGCTCCAAACCACTGAGAGGCACTGTCTCAAAACACAAGGTGTCTGACCCCACAGCTGAGGCCGACCTCTGGCCTCCATGCCCACATGCACCTGCATATATACATGTGCCCATGAACACACCCACACAGGCATGTACAACAGATAAATCATTTGTTTAAGTGTAATAAAAGGGCTTCCCTCCCCAGAATGAAAGGAACATGTTCTGATTGTCTCCGGTCATTTATTCTGCTTTGGAGCCTTTCCCTGCATCTAGTTCTCACAGTTATATGATGTGATAGAAAAACACGGACAGTTTCCTCCCCTCTTCTGCTATTTCTATACCTGTCAATGCTGCAGACTATACTTACTGTTTCTGCTTTTTTAAGGAGGGAAGGTTGGTATCAAAGATGTGAAAAATTTTGTCGAAGCCGCTGGAATAACACTGACACCTAGAGAACACTTAGAACTGATGTGCAGTCTGCCAATTGAAGGTGAGTTTTTCAAACACTGTTAGAATGTTAGGGAAAGTCAGGTAGGGTATCGAGACACTTTAAAACAGACTTTTATCTGCTGGGATAATTGACTGCGTCCTGGTTGTTATTGCTGTTGTTTTTAAGAGCTGTCAACAGTTTTCAATATGACCTTGTTCTTGCCCCAGAAAGAATAATTTTGTTCTTTCATTGAGAGTCAGCAACTCTAATTTTCTTGACTTCCTATGATTGGGGACAGAAGCCATTATTATGTTCCCTCCTCCCTTCCAATGAAAGTTAACTTTGTAGGTGTAAGGAGGAAATGAGGCTGGCGGGAGCAGGGAAGTGGGCGAGAGGAAAGTAAGAAAACCGAGGAAAGATGTATTTGTATTTCTGTACCATGTGACAACAGGTTATTAGAAGTTGTTTCTGTCCAGTGACATGTATGCTCTGAAATTTTTCTCGATTCTTTGCTTTTGAACTCTTGGGATACAAAATATCAAGCTATTTATAAGGCAAATCACTGTAGGTCGCCCGGCTGAGACAGCAGCTTACTGTCCCCCTGACAGCTGTGATGTGTGTGCCCCTGTTTTTGCAGATGATGGAACTATATATGAAAGCAGATTGATAGACTGTCTGAAATCCTCCGGAGGTGAGTGAGGGCCCTTGACTCACACTTGCATCTGGCTGCGCCCTCTCGTGGGGACACCCTCTCCCATCTCTCCCACACTCACTCCCCTAGCTTCATGTCTGAATTTTCCAAACAATTTTTCATTTTGCTGCTAAGATTAGCTTTTGATAAAAAAAAAATCAAATTGAAAACTGGTTGCACATAAAAATATGAAATAAAGAACAGGCTATTATTTTGTGGGGAGTTTCACTAAGCCCTACCCTGTGCATGGTAGGACAGTGAGTTTGTACTTGCTAGAGCTTTCCTCTCTACCAGCAAGAACATTTTCAGTGCCCTTTCCATTTGTCCCCTTCTGTGAAGATGGACGTCGGGGCTACTGACACTCTTGCTGACAGCCGTGATTTAAGGGGGATAAATGAAAATTTTCTTTTTCAGGGGAAGTTATTAAATTTCTTCTATATTTCTGATTTTTGTCCTTAGGTGGGACAGTTGATGTCAATAACTTAGAAAATGTTTTGGAAAACTTGAAAATCAAGCTCTCAGACGAGAAACTAAAAGATCTGTCAGAAAACCTTCCAGTTGACGGTAAGCATGCGGCTGGAATCAGACCTTCCAGGGACTCTTGCTGCAGGTGCTCAGGCCTGAGGCCTCTGCAAGCAGCATCTGTTTTGATACTGATATGATATTTTTTATCTTTGTTTGTTTGGTTGGTTGGTTGGTTGGTTTTTTGAGAGAGGATTTCTCTATAACCCTGGCTGTCCTGGAATTCGCTTTGTAGACCAGGCTGGCCTTGAACTCACAAAGATCTGCCTGCCTCTGCCTCCCAAGTGTTGGGATTAAAGGTGTGATCCTCCACCACCTGGCTGATATTTTTTAGTCTTAAAGAAGAATTCCATCCATGTGAGAGCACATTTTGGTTTAGTATATTTTCATTAATTTTGAGATATATGATATATACGCTAGAGTGAGCTATGGATGTTTGTCTTTACTTGAGGGACTGAAGGAAGATTGCTTATTACAGTGAAGGTTGCTCTTCATATCAGTCTCGCCATCCCAGTGTCCTCCAAAGGCTGTGTCATCAAACCGTCCTGGACCTTGTAACATCTGCTTCCTTGTCTGCTCTTCCTCTATTTTGGCACTGCCCACAGGATTCCTTCCTAGCCTCAACTCTTTGATAGAGCAGCAGTTTTAAGCTACAATATTTTATCTTCTCTTTGAAAGGAACAGACAGAAGAGAAAGACTCCCACAAGTTGTCCTCTGACATCTGCATAGGTATTGTTGTATGGAGAGGAGCCACCCGGCTAGCTTAGCCCCGAAATAATTACACAGAAACTGTATTCATTTAAACACTGCCTGGCCCATTAGTTCTAGCCTCTTATTAGCTAACTCTCACATCTTGATTCAACCCATTTCTAATAATCTGTATGTCACCACGAGGCCGTGGCTTACCAGGAAAGATTCAGCATGTCTGACCTGGCAGCTTCATGGCAGGCAGCTCTCTGCCTGCCTTCTTCCTCCCAGAATTCTGTTCTGTCTACTCCACCCACCTAAGGGCTGTCCTATCAAAAGGCCAAGGCAGCTTCTTTATTCAACCAATGAAATCAACACAAATGCAGAAGGACCTTCTACAGCAAGGTATTGTGACCTGTGTGTACCTGCACACATACACACTGTGGTAATCTGAATGAAAAAAGGCCCCCCAAGGGCACTTATGTTTGAATGTTTGGTTCTCAGTTAATGGAACTTTCTGGGAAGGTTTGGGAGGTGTGGCCTTCTTGGAAGAGGTGTGGCCTTCTTGGAAGGGGTGTGGCTTTGTTGGAAGAGGTGTGGCCTTGTTGGAGTGGGTGTGGCTTTGTTGGAGTGGGTTTGGCCTTGTTGGAAGAGGTGTGTTGCTGGGCCTAGGCTTTGAGGTTTCAAGAGCCCATGACAGGCCCAGTCCCATTTGCTCTGCCTGCAGCTTATGGTTAGATTTGATCTCTCAGGTACAGCTACAGCACTATGCCAATTGCGACACTCCCTGCCATGAAGGTCATAACTCACCCTCTGAAACTGTAAGCAAGCCCCCAGTTAAATGCGTTCTTCTATAAACTGCCTTGGTCATGGGATTTTAGCACAGCAATAGAAGAGTACCTAAGACACACAAACACAAACAAATAAAACATAATAAAATAGACTCCTAGTCCTCTTACTCTCACTACCAAGTAATGTAGCTCTCTTATTCGTTACAGTTACCATCCCTGGGTGTCTCTTTGCTTTGTATACATAACCGTCTCCTGATTTCTCTTACTGTCCAACGCTCTTCTGTCCTTCTTGCTCCGTGATGACCTCAGCATTTGATCGGCCATCACTGAAGTCTCCCTCCTGGCACTGAGCTTTGCTGTGCACTGATGTGAACCTGTCTCTCCAGATATTTCCTTTTGGATAACAGAAGGACCAAAGAACATTTTACCTCCATTTCCCTCCTTCTCAGTGTCCATGGTCTGTTCTCTTTAGTTCTGTGCTGTTCTGTTTTAGAAAAGCATCAGTGGTCACATTCGTTATTTGTCTCATCTCTGTGATGAGCACGACAAAAGCAGCTACAGGGAGGAGGTTTGCTTTGGCTTAGGCTTTAGGGGGTGCAGTGTTTTGTGGCGGGCAAGGTATGGTAGAGGCACAGGCAATCACATCCCCTGTCAGGAAGGAGAAAGCAATGGATGAGTGTGCTCAACTTTGTTCTAACTCAGTCCAGGACCTCAGGCAAAGGAAGGATATAACACCCATTTGGGGTGGATCTTCCCACCTTAACCTCATGTAGATAACCCCTCGTAGACATGCCTAGAGATTTGTTTCCATGGTGATTTTATATCCCATCAAGTTGGCTGTCAAAATTGACCAAGTAGTAGTATAATAATTTTATAACTCCACTATTCATTCAGATTTACTCAAGTGTGCACATATTTTTAACCTTTAGTTCTTTCTTGTATCACCAACTTTGCCTTTGGGATCATTTTTCTTCTACCAGAAGCAAATATCATTAAGAAATCCTCTCTTTTTCTGGTATACGATTATCTGTTTAGTCAGTTTAGCATGTGGCACATGCTTATATGTTTGTAGTCCTATTCAAGAGGCTGAGGCAGGGGGATAGCAAGTTTTAGATTACCCTAAGGTATGTATCAAGAACTTGTCTGAGTAAAACACACATACACAAACACATCACAAGCACACATACACAAACACATCACAAGCACACATACACACATATATATACACACAAACATACATACATACACACATACAAATGCACATACACACAAACACACATACACATATACATGCATACACACATACACACAAATGCACATACCGACACACACACACACATATTTTACTATAGTTCCTGATAGATATGTTCTCTGAGCATAGAATTCTAGTTAGTCTTTTTCTTTCAGCACAGTTAAAATATCATCCTACAGTCATGCTTTCTAATGTTGCTAGATGTGATGGGAAGTCGGCTATAAACCTTACTTTTCTTGGAGAGTAAACATTTCGTTCTTGTTGCTTTGAGTACATTGATCATTAGTTCTGAAGCTTCGCTGTGATGTGGAAATTTGAAATGGATTAATTTTCATGTATCTGTCTTGGGATTCATTGGACTTTTGAATATAACAATTGAAATCCTTTATTGGATGTAGAAAACCATCAGATATCTTCCTTATAATTCTGTCCTTATCCTCCGAGTTTTTTTTTTTTTATTTCTTCCATAACTCTGGTTAAAGAGAGGCAAACTGTCTTCATTGGCCTTGATTCCTCTTCGCCTTTGTCTGGGTGTTTCCTTCCTGTGAGCCACAGAAGTCTAAAATATATACATTCTGTAAGTGGTAAGGATTCTCAGAGCACCGTCTGCTGTACTGACTGTAAGGAGTATTTGGAATAGAAATAACCCCCAAGGAAGAGTGGGATTACATACAAGTGGCAATGTCCTTTATTGTAAGAAATACCAATAGTGCGCATAGTTCCCAGTTTCCTTCTTGTCCTAAAACATTCTACATCTTTGGGCTGGGAAGGTGGCTCAGCAGTTAAGAACACTGGTTGTTCTTACAGAGGACTTGGGTTTGATTCCCAGTACCCATATGGTTCCTCACTACCATCTGTAACTCCAGTTTCTTCTGGTCTTTTCAGGCCTTACACACATAGTACACAGACAAAACATGCAGGCAAAACATCTGTATGCATAATTTTTAGTGAAAAATTAAATGCACTAATCTTCAATTCTAACAAGTTATACTGATTCAAGGGTCTGCTGGTAGAACGTGTAAACAGAGCAAGCCTGGAGAGGGGGGGTGAGCATAAGATGCTTATGCTGAGCTTGAGACCTTTCTTCCTTTAGGAGTGTGTGTGTGTGTGTGTGTGTGTGTGTGTGTGTGTTAAATTCTAATTTGTCTTAATAATAAAAACACGGAGTCAGATATCAGGTAAATGCTGAAAGAGAGACAAAGGACCAAGCCACAGCTACCCCTCGCCAAATTCTCAGCAAAAAAGGGGCCAAGCTCCTGTCTCTACCCTGCCTCATCACTTCCTCCCTCCACCCAGCCATATCGTTTCCTGTTTCCTCCTCCCCAGTGCTGGGATGGAAGGTGTGTGCCACCACTGGTTAACTAATGGCTAGCTCAGCACTCTGATCACCAGCCAATCTTTATTTATTAGTGTACTGTAGTAATAGGAGCGACGGGCTGCGTCCCCGGCACCTGGCCACCCACTCGGCTAGCTTTACCCGAAATAATTACACAGAAACTGTATTCTTTTAAACACTGCTTGGCCCATTTCTATCTAGCCTCTTCTAGGCTAGCTCTCGCACCTGGACTAGCCCATTTCTAATAATGTGCTATAGCCCACGAGCTGGCTTATCAGGAATGATCTTAACCTGCGTCTGCCTGGAGTGGGAGAATCATGGCGACTCTCTGACTCAGCTTCTTTCTCCCAGCCTTCTGTTCTGTTTACTCCACCCACCTATGTTTTAACCTATCAGGGCCAAGCAGTTTTTTTTATTGCTTAACCAATGACATCAACAGATTGATATATGACACTCCCACATCAGTGTACAAACAAAATATCACCACGGGGGGGGGGGAGGTGCGTACACACACGCATGCGTGTACAATGGGCAATATGTGCCATGGTGAGTGTGTAGGTAAGTGAACAACTTTCTGGAATCAGTTCTATCCTTCCACCATGTGTATCCCAGGAGTGGAACTCAGGTCATCAGGTTGGCAGCAAGTGCTTTGTCTACTGAACAGTCTTGCCAGCCCAAGGTTGAGTTCTTGAAGAAGAAAAATAGAGAGTAGATAATGAGATGAATAGTTAACATATTTCAAGAGTAATTTTCCTTATTTTGTGTTCATCTATGTATGTGATAACTCAAAACAAATTATAACAAAACATCCTACTTAACGTCCCATTTATCTTTGAATCAGTGTACAGTTATTCATGTGTATGTGAATTGTGGCCTTTTTACAGACTTTGGGAAGACTGATCTGCAGACACTACTAAGAGAAGTAAGAAAATTCACAGGTAAGCATGGCATCTTGTGAAAGATACAAGACTATTACATAAAAGCTTCACATTGGCATGCAGCTTTGAAACTAGGAGACAGTGCCTGCTCATAATTCCATTATGGCAGCTTAGGAAGCTGAGGCAGAAGAGCAGCTGCAAGCTTAGTGAGCACCAGGCCGGCCAGCACCATGCAGTAAGATGGCTCACCACACTTGCCCCTACACTCAAAGGGACTACAGGAGTTCACGGCCAACTTGCCCTATAGTAGGAAGCCCCAGACCAGCAGAGCTAGACAGAGGACCCTTCACACAAGACAGGGTCATTCTTGTCTTGTCACTGGCTTCAAATGTTTTAACTGGCATGAAGGTTACATCCCGTTTATTTAGCTTTTAGCAAAATGTTGCATTGATCTACGTCTATAATGAGTTCTACATTTGTTCTGAAACCTCTGGGTGTTTTTGTGCCTCATTTCATCATAGCACAAATATTATCATTCATTCAAAATGCTTAGTGACCCCTCTGACTCAGGAGATGTTAAGACACAACTGTGATTGTATGCCAATCATGTGGCCTTGCTGAGGGGGTCCATCTCATAATCCAGGTAGAACACAGGGTAGTGCAGATTTGAGCTGTTGGCGGCACACCTGAGATTCGGTACAGCCAGCCAGGGGCTTCCTGTGCAGGATTAGTGCCTCTGAGGCCATTTAGAGCCTTACAAACCCATAGTTTCTTCAGATTTGAACACATTTCCATGCATCTGTACCAACTTCATTTTGTCATCTAAAGTCAGCAAGTAATTCTCATCTTTATGATTTCCATTTTTTTCCCAAAGGAGGAAAAATTGATACTAAAGTCACAAAAAAAGTGCTGGGGGACATGGGCATAGAGCTCACAAACAGGGAAGTCAATGCGCTGATGAAAAGGCTGCCTATCTCTGGTAGGTACTCTGGACTACAGAACGGATCTCTGTCCTTGTATGAACCTCAATGTGAAACCTCACAAAAGCTGACACCTCTTCTGCTCTACAACACAAAGATATCAAGCTGTAATTGGAACAATATTATGTCTGGCCTTTAAATTTGTTTTGAGAGCTTCTCCTCCCACCCCCACCAAGTATCTTTTAACCGAATCTTGGTGTTAATAGTGTTCCTGGCTGTGGGGGTGACTCAATAGGTGAAAGCATTTGCTGTGTAAATCTTTGAGCTGAGCTCATATCCCTAGAAGGTATATAAAGATCGCAGTGCTCCAGCCTACAACCCTGGCCCTTCCACAGTGAGATGGGAGGCAGAGACAGGAGAGTCCCCTGAAAGTTCCCAGACCAGCTAGCCTGAATACATGGTGTAAGAGCAAACAAGACAGACCCTGTCTCAAACAAAATGCCTGATAAGTACTGACATCCAAGGTTGTACTCCGGCCTACACACACACACACACAGTGGCAACTGCCTGTGCACGTGCGTGCACACACACACACAGACATGTACATGAATAAGTAAATGTTTTTAAAATATCCCATTACCTTGTGATAAACAAGGTTTAAATAGAGCGATGAGAAAAGAGGACGAACTAACGGTGAGAAGAAAGGGGAAAGCTCCATTGGAGGAAAGGTGTCCGTCAGCTTCACGCTCAGAGTTCCGCTGGGGGCTGAGGAAGGCTGGGGGTAGGGCGCTTGGTTTGGTGCCCAGAGCCCTGGGTTCATTAGCACTACGTAAGGAAGAAAGAGAAGCAGGAAGAAAGAGGAAGATAAAGGGGGGATCTTGGGGAATTAGATCAGTGGAAAGCCCCTGGGTTCAGTCCCCAGCTCCAAAAAAGTAAAGAGGCAAAAGTCATAAGAGAAGAAGAGGCAGAAGCAGGAGAAAAAAAAAAAAGGAGAAAAGGAGAAAAAAAATCTTATTTTGCACGTCTTTATAAGGAAGTGTGTGAAGAGTGTGTAGATATGGGAACTGTAGAAGTATAAATTTGAAAGTTTTCATATTTGTGGTTGAGAGTCTAGCCTTTGATGTCTGAGTCATCTGGCTCTGTAATGAGATCTGGCGCCCTCTTCTGGCCTGCAGGTATACATGCAGACAGAACACTGCATACGTAATAAATAAATACATCTTTAAAAAAGAAAGAAAACTTTTTCAAAAAGCTAAAATTTTATAATCTGCACTGAAAGTCATATACTTCCATACCTTTTTTTTTACTGTATCATCATTTTTCTCCAATTTTAAATGTTTCCTATTTTACAGATGATGGGAAAATACTTAAAAACGTATTACTTGACCAAATGAAGTGGTTTTCTGGTAAGTGATAATTTCAGTAAAGCAATTCAGACTGTTATCCGTGCTTTACTTTAAATTTAATAAAACTCATGTCATCACTACGATTACGATTATTAAATCAGGTGATTTATTTTCTCTAAGTTTATAGATCTTTTAGATGCAACCACAACTAATGTAGTTTATAATTGTCTGTGACGAAAATGTTTCAAATTCTGTTTGCTAATCAAGAGCACTAGTTGTTTTTTATATAATCCACAGTTCATCTGAAAGATACAATTTATAGTATATAGAATCAGTACATGCAATCAATATATAAGTGCAAATTTACATAATTCTTCTGATACATAATGAACTTCTACATGCACTCCTGCTGCAAACTGTAGGAAGCACCCCTGAAACAGGACTGGTGAAAACATTGCATTCCCAGCTTCCACAGCGGCTCTGCAGCCTTCAGAGCCATCTGATTTTACTATGTTGTGAATTGCTTCGTCTATAGTGACTTAACCTCCAGCTCCCTCCTTCTTTCCTAAGGGGGAAAGTGTTATGTCTCCAAACTGGATTCCATCCTAGAAGAACTGGGCTATGAGCTGGAGGAGGAGGAAATTGAAGACCTGAAGAACTGTCTGCCAATTGAAGGTAAGCATGTCATTGTGTCTTCAGAGAAACCCTCAGCTCTTGTAATTAGCTTCCAGATACACTCATTGGGAAAGCTGTTTTCCTGGACTGTCATGCTTCAGTCAGAGATGACTTGTGTGGTAAGCAAGGAGTCCCACTTGCAAGGCTAAACCCTAACGCCACTGAGAACATTTCAAGGCTAAGAAGCCAGAGAAATGAAACAAAGGATCCTTTCAAAAGGAAAAGAATAAGGCGGGAGCTCAGGAGACATCTAAGGTCCGTCTCCAGCACCGCCTTGGATAGCTCACGATTGCCTAAGACTCCAACTCCTGGGGATCTGACTCAATGTTCTAGCCTCCAAATAATAATAATAGTAATAATAATAATAATAAGTCCATCAAATCACCAGGAAGCTCAGGAAAGAAAACATGCCTAGCCATCCTAGATCTTCTTATTTGGCAGTTGTGTGTGGTGTGTTGTTTTAAAGTTTACTTATTGAATGGTTAGATCTAGCTAATTAACAAATGCATCACCCCACAGAGTTACCATTTTCCTGATGATAGCAAACACCATGCTTATTTATACTTTGAAGGAACTCAGTCAACATACTGACATGGACTGCTTCACTCACTGTGCGGCGGACTTCTTGGTCATGCATCCTCTGACCTGTACCCCGCTTCCAGCTGCTGGAGGTCAATGTGTTCATAGTCGACAGTGAGAGAGAACAGTGTCTGCTGTGCCTCTCCTGTCTTTGCTCATACAGTTTCTCTAGGTCATCAGGGGACTCCCACACTGACTGTATCTTAGCTGGTGAGCACAATGTTCAACATACACTGTTGGTCCCTTCCTTGGATCTACCAAGTTGTGGGATAGAGGCTCAGGCAGCAATTCCGTTTTTGTGTCTGAGGAGCTTCCAGGTTGTTTTCCATACCCTCAACACTTGCTCTTTTTGCCTCTTTAGTAGTAGCCACCCTGATTCCAGTTAGGTGATGTCTCATTGTGATTTTGATTTGCATTTCCTTGGTGGTTAAGCAATGCCCAGGGTTGGATTTTTTGTTTGTTTGGGGGGGGGGGTTCATATACTTATGCTGGAACTCTTTAACGCTGTTCTCGTAACCATTGAGACAAAGTTGTACTGCTCCATAAGGTGCCAAATCCTAGACTGAGTCTGCCTACAGGAAACAACCTTACTTTAATTCTAAATCCCAGTCTTTTTCATTCAGGCCTGATAAGAATGGGGTGAACTGCCAACGGTTAAAGCCACTTCCAAGAAAATCTGATGCAAACAGTCCCCTATGTGGGGTTCATACTCTATAAGCCATAACCATAACCTCTAACTAGCCCCAACACTAAGGAAAACGGCACTTCTCCAACTTAGTCTTAAAAAAAAAAAAAACTAGAAAAAAAAACTCAGTGTGTGTATATAGTATTAGGGCCTGCTAGTTGGGGTTTATGTCCTGCCCAGTTCCCACAACCGGTAAGTCCCCAGGGAAAATCACTCAGAGAGTCTACATTAGGTTATAAACTGATTGGCCCATTAGCTCGGGCTTCATCTTAGCTCTTATAATGTATACTAGCCCATTATTCTAGTATATGTTAGCCACATGGCTTGGTACTTTTTTTGGTAGGGCAGGTCACATCCTGCTTCATCCGTGGTCTGGGCAGGACTGGGAAGGAATGGGCTTCCTCCTTCCCAGCATTCTCCTGTTCTCATTGCCCCATCTTTACTTCCTGTCTGGTTGCCCCACCTATACTTCCTGCCTGGCCAATCAGCGTTTATTTAAAACATGATTGACAGAATACAGACAATTCTCCCGCACCATGTGTGTGTGTTTGGAGAGCTTTTGTTTTGGGGGATTTTTACTTTGTTTTTTTTTATAGATGGAGTCTTATTATGTAGCCCTGGCTGGCCTGTAAACCAGACTGGTCTCTAACTCACAGAGATCTGCCTGCCGCTGCCTCCGGAGTGTTAGAATCAAAGACATGCGTCACAACACCCAGTCAGCAGTTTTTCACAGTGGTAAAAAAAGAAAATCACATCCTTGGGTTCTGGTTAGCTTAAGCACCAGAGAGAACTGTGAAGGCCACGGAGTAAGTCCTAGAACCAAATATTTGGAAGCCCAGGACTGGGAAGACCAAGGCCAAGGCTGCAGAGATGGGATCACATGACCACAGAGCTGATTGACAGAGTCATCAGGTGGTGCAGCTGGAGGATCACCAGTGTCACGTTCTCAGGATTCAGAGTCAGCAAGTCAGTCAGGCTCACTGTGAGTCACATGCCCAAATGACCAGGCGAGGGCAGGACACACCATCCCAAGTGACACAGAAATATGTGTACTCAGCTGATTAGGGTCAGGATGCTTCTTAACTACATTATCCTCAGATCTCGGCTAGGGGGTAACAATATAGATTTAACTTTTTAAAGTATATTAATTGGGCCCGACAGTGATGGCACATGCCTTTATACTAGCACTTGAGAGGCAAAGGCAAAGGATCTCTGATTTCAAGGCCAGTCTTGTCTACAAAGGGAATTCTAGGACATCCAGGGCTACACAAAGAAGCCCTATCCCCACCCCCTCAAAAAAAACCCACAAAAACAAACCAAAAAAGTATATTATTTGGTTGCATAGTTAGGCCAATTTCTGCAATCCTATAAGGAAAACAGAGAGGTTCTAACCTTCTGTCTGGAAGCAGCATTGCAACTTCCATAGACATTACAATGCATTGTATATTGTTTGAAGTTAAATTATGAATAATGTCTTATTTAGAAGCCAGTCTTCTATGATTCTTACTGCACCAGGAAATTTTATTACATCTGACTTACTTTTTTTGTGCTGATATTACAGAATACATGAGACTAGGTAAATTATAATGAACAGAAATTAATTTCTCATAGTCGTAGAAGCTGGGAAGTCCAGTATCCAGGAATTAACATGGTAGGGCCTCTGTGCTGCATCACCCATGGCAGGAGGCAGAAAGGTGAAAGGCATGTGCTCGTGTGAGAGAGAAACACAGAGATAGTGCACTTGAGTGCCGTCAACCAGGAGGGGACCCAAGGGGGAGTGGGTGAGACTCACATTCATAACCAAACAGTTCTCAGCAATAAACCCGCCCATGAGCCATTCATCAGGACCCTGCCCACGTGACCGGGTCACCTCCTACATCTCACCTCTCAGCACCGTTACCATGGGGTTTGTCTCTGACACACATAGTTTGAGGGCCACATTCAAACCATCAGAACCACTTAATCACACAGGGGCTCCTGATTAGCCTGCCTTCGCTTGCCTTGCCACTGAAACATCTGCTTTACTGTAAGTGAGATCTGACTTACCCACTATTTGTACCAAGTTACAAGAAGAACATTTTGTTAACGAGAACTCAGAATTGTATACTAATTTTTCAGTAGTTAATGTGGGAAACTAGCAGATTCCTCCCACCACTATTCTCATGCTGCTGCGCCTCCCGCCAGATAAACTAGCCGGCTCTATGATGTAACCACAGCTAATACTTATCAACTATTAACTGCCTACTACGTGTGTGGCACCAGATCTATGTTATCAATAGTCCTGAAGCAACCCTGTGAGGTAGGTTATTATCTAAATTTCTCTGATGTGAAAACGGGGGATACATCACAGAGGTTGGTTAATAGGACCTGAACCCAGATGTACATAACTTGAAAGGATTTTACTTCTCTACCAAATAATATTGCTTCTTAGAAAAAAATACAGAGTTGTAGATATTGTGATTGAATGATACTTTCAAGGGATGATGTGACCTAAAAGATCTTCAACAAATCAGCTCATAATTTCAACAAATGTTGGAGGCCTTGGAATCAGAAGCATGAATGGAGTGTTCAGTAATGGTTGCATATATAGCAAGAGGGAAGCTACGGCAGGGAATTGCGGGTTCAGGCGTGTCCTGGAATACCTATTCAGAAAGTGCCAGGTCAGTCCAGGCTTCAGAGCAATGCCACATACTGCTTTTTAAATCTGCAATACTAAGGTGATCAAACAGAATGCTCTTGAATTCTAAAGAACAGACCAAATGGCAATATTAAGCAATGCTTTTAAATGTCTTAGCACTGTTGTATATAGAATTGACACATTCTGTACTTTCTGAAACTCTTGGTGCTATGTATGTATGCTTGTATATGTGTGTGTATGCATGCCTGTTTGTGTGTGTGTGTGTGTGTGTGTGTGTGTGTGTGTATGACATTTATACCTTTGGTTTTCAATTCTATGTTCATCTGGGGATGTAAATTAATGCATTTACGGAACAAATCAGGTTGACCACTTGAATGTCCATGTTTATCTCACACTGTAAGGTCTTAAGTTTCCTGGGTCTGAATGACTGCCTGTGTCTTATTTGTATTTTGTCTTACAGATGGGAAGGTTAAACTGAGTAAGATGATGGAAAATATAGAGTCACTCACAGGTGAGTAAAAGGCCATGGAGGAAAACAGTCTTAGATGGCAATATTCAGAAGACTTTTACATCTATACTTGTAAATATCCAAGCCCCATCACGGAGGCTTTGTTAGTACCTTAACTTGCTGGCCTCGCTGGTGAATAAATGATCCATTTTTTGGGTCTTCGTGATGTGGCTCAACAGGTTAAGGCACTTGGTGACTTGGTTCCAGGCCTGATGACTTGACTTTGATCTCTGAGACCACATAGTGGAGAGAACTGATTCCTGCCAATTATCCTCTGACCTCCAGAAGGGTGCCCCAATACATGAAAATAAATAAATAAATAAATAAATAAATAAATAAATAAATAAATAAATAGTGAAAAATAAAAACATTTTATCCAGTAGTCCAGATTAGTTTTGAGTTATATGCTTTTTGACAAAACTGTTAAACTTTTCTATTGTTATAGTATCCTAGATTTTTTTACATAATTCAAATTAGTTGCACTGTTCAAACAATCATAATAAACTTGGGTAACTATGATCACTGGTAAAATAATGCATTAGAACTAATCTTTTTAGCAATGAAACACCTTCTCATATTATCATTTAGCATAAAAATAGAGAGATATCATATATGAGATATCATATAGCAGAAAATTGCAGAGGGCAGCAGGAATCAAACTTGGGGTATTTAAAAAAATTTTAAAAGTAGAAAAGTACATGAAGATAGGCAGGGTATGTGGAGGGATCTAAGTTGGAGGTAGTGGTAGATATGTTCTCAATAAATTCTATTCATATATGTAATTACCAGAGAACAAATTTTTAATTGGCATTATTTATCTATAAAAATATGTAGGGGGCTGGAGAGATGGCTCAGTGGTTAAGAGCATTGCCTGCTCTTCCAAAGGTCCTGAGTTCAATTCCCAGCAACCACATGGGTGGCTCACAACCATCTGTAATGGGGTCTGGTGCCCTCTTCTGGCCTTCAGGCATACACGCAGACAGAATATGAAAGAAAGAAAGAAAGAAAGAAAGAAAGAAAGAAAGAAAGAAAGAAAGAAAGAAAGAAAGAAAGAAAGGAAGGAAAGGAAAGAAAGAAAGAAGAAAAAGAAAGAGAAAGGAAAGAAAGAGAAAAAATATGTATATAGTCATTTATATCATAGCCGTACTGTTCTCTGACCTCCATTTCAGAATATTGGTTTATACTGTTGTTCTTAGTGAAATGATCTACATGAGATAGTCACTGACAACCACACTGATTAAGCCAGTAAAAAGTTTGAAGTCTTATTTGGGGGGCGGGGGGGCTGGCCCGTCCAAGAGTGAGCTTGTGCCTCTGAAAAGTCTCATGGTGCCCAAGCTCAAGGATGCATAGTTTTTAAAGGCAAAAAGCCCAAAGATCATAATTTACATCAAAGTCATATGAGGGTCAGAGGCACCTTGAAAAATTCATTCCTGGCAAAGCATAGTAATCATTTTAGACATAACATGTCAATTACTTTTCACTTATATTTTTTCAAGTTATATTAGATTTTTTTATTATTTTGGTTAATACTTCTGGATCACGGTCAAGGCCATGGATACCCCAGATATGTTGCCAAAGCAGACACAACCCTTGGGGAGAGGAGCAGAGGGCTGAGAACTGTCTAAACAAGCACAACATGGAGTCAGAACAAGATGAGATTGCTTCAGGCATTTCATTAGAACTTATAAAATTATGTTTCTGTCTAGAATTAAGCAACTGATATCTTTTTCTGATATCTTCTCAGACTCTCAACTCAGAGACTTTTGACTATCCCACCCTTCAGGTGAACACAGATGACACAGTTTAAAATCATTGGTTGCTCTCATTTTCATTTTTTCCCAAAGGGAGCAAAGTGAATGTCAATGGAGTAGATAATATCTTGAAAAACATCGGGATAGAATTCACGCCGAAGGAACGTTGGAAGCTGCTGAAGACTCTGCCTGTCACCTGTGAGCATTTCTGACTCTGCCTCGGCTCCAAGGGGACTTTTTCTGGGCGGGGGGTGTTGTGGGGGCTGAGAGGGAGTCACTGTGCATGCAGTTCCACATTTGTTTGCATTCAACATACTGAAGACTTTTCAAATGGTAAGATTAAAATCAAGTCTTTGCGCTCATGGAGACTATTTGACATGGAGGCTCTATTGGAACTGGGTTTGAGAACTTCCTAAGAAAGAAATTAATTTATTAATCAAGATCTGATTTGTGAGTTGAGATATTACTTCTGGAATGTCTGATAATCCTAAAGCACAAAGAAAACTAAGGACAGGAGGGAAGGCAAGACAAAAAAAAAAAAGAGGGGGCTGGAGAGATGGCTCAGGGGTTAAGAGCACTGACTGTTCTTCCAAAGGTCCTGAGTTTGATTCCCGGCAACCACATGGTGGCTCACAGCCATCTGTAATGGGGTCTACCCTCTTCAGGCCTGCAGGCATACACACAGAATATTGTAAACATGATAAATAAATAAATATTTAAAAAAAGAACACGTTAGCATCAGTCCCAGCCTGGCAAAGTGACTCATACAGAAGATCCCATGCCTCACTTTATTGATAAAGCCAAAATGAAGAAAGCTGTATGGATATCAGACTAAAAGGCAGATCCTGTAAGGTTACTGTCTTCGTGGTGGTAGTCCATGGTCATGTTATGGATGTCAGCCCTTCTTTGTGACCTTGACTATGCCTTTCTTTACAGCTGCTGGTACCGTGTATCGCAACCGACTGTTGGATGGTGTAAAAACTTTTCACAGTGAGTACAAATACAAGGTCAAGTGAGACAGGCCTTGAAGTTTGCGTTTCTTTCTGGAAAGTCTGCCTACTACTCAATGGTAACAGTAGCTTGTTTCTGTTGAGGGTTGTCCCAAGGCCCTACTCTGCCCCACACAAATGCTACAGTGGATAACTTTCTTATTGCCACTTCCCACGGGGTTTATGCTGACCCGCGTGTCTCAGGCCCCACAGCTTGAATGTGGAAACAGCTATTTGAGGCCTCATTCTCTCCCATGGTGCTGACTCAATAGCTTATCAGTCTTTCATTCCCCTTTGTGACTTTTAGTTTAAATTTATAGAGATAATTTACTGTCGTGACAGGTTTCAAACCTGGCAGTCACAATTAGGGTTGTTTCTAACATCTCTGCTATGAATATATGAAGAGAACCAACACAATTAGTCACTTCCTTTGCTTCAGGTGTCTACTGAAGATCTTAGCCACATAACCTGTGACATGTACAGGGGATGCTCCGTTCATCCCCTCCCATCTATCCCTGCCACCTTTTCATTCTTTGTTCAAACGTTTACAGCCTTGCTTTCTTCAAGCCTTTGCCACCCAGTCCCAGAGCTAAGTAAATTTTTAAATGTTAAAACCTAATTTTACATTTTTTTCTTATTGCATCTCTTCTTTTCTCAAGGAGGGAAAGGTTGTATAAATAAACTAGAAACCATTATGGAAAACCTGAACTACAATGTTGGGGAAAAAGACATGAAAGGTCTGCGGAGCTTCCTGATATCTGATGGTATTTTCTTTACTACTTCTGATTTCCCTTAAGAAGAATCACTGAGCCCTTCTTATAGACTCTTGGAGGGGCGGGGTGCTCAGTTATACTGAGGAAAGAAGAACTACTCATGGAGTTATAATCCTCAAGAGAATAAAATAGAGCTACTGCCAGGTGTGGTAAACACCTTTAGTCCCAGCTCTTGGGGTGGGGGTGAGGAGCAGAGGCAGGCAGCACTCTGTGAGTTTGAGGCCAGTCTAATATGCATAGTGAGTTCCAGGCCAGTTAGGGTTACATAGTAAATCTCTGTCTCAAAAAAAAATAGATGATAGATAGATTGATTGATTGATTGATAATAGATAGATAGATGATAGATAGATAGATAGATAGATAGATAGATAGATAGATAGATAGATAGATAGATAGATAGATAGATGATAGAGATAGATAGAC
>NW_004949146.1:1543434-1550233 GCF_000317375.1 Microtus ochrogaster
ATAGATAGATGATAGATAGATAGATAGATAGATAGATAGATAGATAGATAGATAGATAGATAGATAGATAGATAGATGATAGAGATAGATAGACAGATAGAAAGATAGATAGATAGATAGATAGATAGATAGATAGATAGATAGATAGATAGATGATTAGATAGATGATAGATAGACAGACAGACAGATAGATGATTGATAGATAGATAGATTGATAGATGATAGAGATGATAGATAGATAGATAGATAGATAGATAGATAGATAGATAGATAGATAGACAGATAGATGATAGATGATTGATAGATGATTAGATAGATAGAGAGATAGAGAGATAGAGAGAGATAGATGATAGATATATTGATAGATGATAGAGATAGATAGATAGATAGATAGATAGATAGATAGATAGATAGATAATATATTCTGTTCATCCATTATCTCCATTGACAGAGATAAAGGCATGGGTAAACATATTAAACATCACAGGGAATTTTTAGAAGCTATTGGAATAGCTGGTAGAAAGGTCAGAAAGCACCAAGTCAAGTGAGGAGGGGAAGGAGGTCTGGAGTTGCTTGGCACATAATCTACAGTATAAGGCCGCTGTCTTCATCCAGCAAATAGAAGGAGAATGTCAGATGGGGTAGAAATAGAGTGCCAGGGATTTCTGCCTGGAAAAATTTATCTGTCATCAAAAGAAGTATCTTTTATGTTCAAATAGCCATCATGCTCATTTACCTTCTATAAAAATCCTATTACATGACTGGATATATTCAGAAAATAACAAATTTCCCCTGTGAATATGATGACATATTCACAGAATATTAGAAAATCTCACAGGCGAACAAAAAAAGTGTGGTCTGTGTCTCACTTATGCTTTGTGTTTCAGGTACTGGGAGATTCTCACTGAGCTCCTTGATGAATGCAGCCAATTTGTTTTCTGGTGAGAAGTAATGATGGAAAGATTCAAGATCCTTTTTTTTTTTTTTTTTTTTTTTTGGTTTTTCGAGAGAGGGCTTCTCTGTGGCTTTGGAACCTGTCCTGGAACTAGCTCTGTAGACCAGGCTGGTCTCGAACTCACAGAGATCCGCCTGCCTCTGCCTCCCGAGTGCTGGGATTAAAGGCGTGCGCCACCATCGCCCGGCTTCAAGATCCTTTGATGTGTGTGTGAGAGAGTGTGTGTGTGTGCATGTGTGTGAGTGTGCATGTGTGTGCAAGCATGTGCGTGTGCATTGTGCATGTGCATACATGTCTGTGCCTGTGTGTGCTTGTGTTTGTGTGCCTGTGTATGCATGCATATGTGTGTGCATGCGTGTGTGCCTGTGTAGGTGTCCCTAAATGTGTGCATGTGTGTATGCCCATGTGTATGTGTTTTTTTGTGTGTGCATGCTGTGTCTGTGTGTGTATGTGTGTATCTGTGTGCATGCATGTGTGCGTGTGCATGTGTATATGCAATCTCCATTTCCCACCTCGCTGTAGGGGTACTAGGATTATGGGTGCACACCACCGCATCTGGCTTTATCACTGGATTCTGGGAACTGAACTCAGGTCATCAGGTGTTGTATGCAGTAGAGGCCTTTGCCCATCTCCCTGCCCCCCTGCTTTCATTTCCTTGAGTAGGATTTCTATTCTTTAATTTAATTTTTATCTCTGCTGCTTCTTGACCCTATAGATTTTTAGGTTTGGTCCCTGAGCATATCCCATAAGTTCTTACAAGCTGTAATCATTATTTTTTCTTTATTGCTATCTGGTTGTAATGTTTCCTCAGTCTTGTCCTCAGTCCCTAGTATTCTTTCTTCTTTTGCTCTAGTTCATTTGTGATTTTTCTGAGTTTTTTTATTCATTTAGGATTTTTTACATTTCTAGTATTTTTGGTTTTTTTTTATTAAAATCTTAATTTCCTTGCTGAGTTTTCTCATCCTTGTTACTAACTTCCTTATCCATATTGCTAATTTTTTTTCTAGGTCTTGAATTTTTTGAGTTCATTCATCTGCTTGTTTGTATACTATTTGTTGTCATTTATTTTTTTCAGGACAGAAGCCTAAAGACCACCCAGTTGAATGCCCCCTTTCACAAGACACACCCTACCAGCACTGCCGGGAGTGGGGGATACCTGTGTAGCTGCTGAGTCCCCACCAAGTATCCCTGGGGCTATTGAAAGTGTAGAAATTAATCAAACTAAAACAATTAGGGCACAGACACTGAGCAATGCCAGGTACCTGGCTCTGCTCATCTCGGTTCCAGCTCCCACACTCCCTCGGGGAGTCTGTGCCTGGTCTTGCAGTCTTTCCAGGCATTGAGGCCTCAGTCCCACTATGAGCAGCCTCTGCAGCATGGCTCACACTGCCCACAAAGTACACCTGTGTTCATGGATCTGTTTCCAAGCTGCAGCCAGTTTCCTGGGCCCAAGCTGATTCCCAAAACGGTCACTAGCTTAACCAGAAAGGTGAGGAAGACCTTTAGGACTTGGGGACATAAAACTGCAGAGGCTTCAGCCCTGACAACTTCAAGGAACCCACCCCTCCCAGTCTCCAGTGTCTGTCTTCTACGTGAATGGTTGGTAGATCTGTCTTTTCATTCTTTGGAGAATAACTGACTGGGTACCCATAGAGCTCACGATGGCTTTCCTTTTCCATTTTGCTTAAAGCCCAGTGCGCGGGGTTCCTTCATTACCAAACTGTGTTATTTATGATTATTATCCATTGCTTATTTTTATAATCTTAATTTTAATACATCCCAACTTTGCCTGGTCTCTGTTACTACTGTGCTCCTGTGCCTTCCCATGTCACCGTCCCTTTTCTGCCACCCCAGCGCTGAAGTCTCCCTCCTCTTCACTCATTTCTCCCTCATTTCACTGTTAGAGGAAACGTGCTTGGCTTTAGCTCTTTCTTGTGATGCCGCCCAGAGAAATACGCCTCATTGTGTCATCAGCTTTCTGCCCCTGTAGTCCTGTCAACTGCATCCTTATCATCATTTCCTTAATGAAGAATCATTCTATATGAAAATACTCATTTATTATGTCTCTCATCTTTTTAAAGGTGGTAAAATAGAAGTTGAGGATATACAGCCATATCTGGAAAGCTTAGGCATTGAATTAACAGACAATGAAAGCCAGATGATAAAGAGCATAGTTCCAGTCGATGGTAAGTAGCTCAGACCCCACCACTAGTTCCAGCACTCCTGGTCTCGGGCTGGATGTTTAGGGTTATGTGTGCATAGTCACTTAGCAGCTCACTGAAAATGGAAAGTCAGAGTCAATTTTGACGAAAGTGTACTTTCCTCACCATTCACATGCTAAATTGGGAGGTAATACTGTTTGGGGGTTCTGGTAATTATGATAAACAGTTTTAAATATCATACTGCAACATGCCTAAAACTAAAGTCAGAAAAGATGATGACCAAAAGATATGTGGAATGAGGAGGTCCTTGGAGAACAGTACGACAACCCGGGTTTCAATGTTTACGTTCCACTTGCAGCATATCAGATACTACAAAAGAATAGTTAGCCTTGTGGGTGCCAGCAGATTCCTTGAACATGACTAGTAACATCTGTAAACAGGGCTTCATAGATTTCTACATCCTCTAATTAATGTGACCTTTACCTTACAGATGACAACATGGTGTATCAAAATGTGTTAATGGACGTACTGCGGACTCACAGAAGTGAGTGCAGAGTGTTCTGAAGAGGAAGAACTACAAACCCCTTCCTTACAATTACTAATAGTAGTACCATATTCGGTGATGTAAGCACTAGAACAGTTGTCTGTCAACAGCTGACACAATCACCCATCTGACTGTAGCAATCTTACATCTCTCTGTACTGGTAGGAATTGTTGGCTGAGCCGACAGCTCCTGTAACAGGAAGTCTTGCCTACTCTTCTCTCCTGGGTAAACTCTTCCTAGACAGTTGTCACAGTGTTCCCTAGAGCACAGAGAAGGAAGATCTTCCCTCTCCCAAATTCCCAACTAATTTATTTTATCACCTCAAGGACTTTCTGGTGCTGGCACCTTTCATTTCCTGATTGTATGGACTGATGGTTATGGGTAATTATCTTTTTTTTCCTTTTGGCATAAAACCAAATTTCCTTTATTCTTTCTTTCTTTAAGGTGGAAAAGTCAGTCTTGATAAAATTGATGATGCTCTTGAACAACTGGGATATCCTCTTGAGGAAGAGGAAATAGAGGAATTGTCTAAACATCTGCCCGTTAATCGTGAGTATTTCAGACACACTGTGCTCTACAAAAAGAATTTCAGTTCTTTTTGTATAGCATTCCTAGGCAGTGGGCTACATCAAAACGAAGCTGAATTATCTCCCTCCTAGCCATTGGCTCAGAAATTCACTGAAGCAGATGAACTCAAGTTTCGTGCTTTCTGTGAGAAGCACATGGCCACAGGAGTCGCCGCCACTGCTCTGGGTGAAAAGTGGAAGGGTTGTGTGGTCTACATCAGTTGTGGGGATGACAGCCAAGGTTTCCCCTTGAAGCCAACGTCTTGACCCATGACGGAGTGCATCTGCTGTTCAGTAAGGGGCATTCCTGTCACAGACCAAGGAGAACTGAGAGAGGAAACCAGGTCCTTCATGGATGTTTCATGGGAGCCAATTTGAGTGTTCTCAGCTTGGTTATCATTTTTTTAAAAAGGAGAGAAGGCTATTCCTGGATTGACAAATACTATAGTGTCTGCACAGTTGGGGCCCAAAAGAACTAGCAGAACCTAAAAGCTTTTCCATCTCTCTAAAGAAGATGACGTCCACCAATAATGCAGTCAGAAAGCCCTTAATCAAAGAAGGTAGGAAGTCTAGGACCAAAGTGCCCAAGACTTGGCGTCTTGCAACTCCAAGTGTCCTGAAACACAGCTGCCAATGTAGTGTTCTAAAGAACTGTGGGGGTCCTCTTTCCCCTTGGGTCCCCAAGTGAAAGGGGAGGGGAAAGAGGCAGATGGGGCGGACAGAAAGCTTTGGTGGTCTCTGAGCACAAACAGAGACAGCCCCACCCCCACCCCCAGGAGACAGATAGGAATGCAGAGGATTGAGGAGCCTGGGGACAAACCCTAATTTGCAGTAAGTGACACTTTCCTATCACAAGGCTCAGTAAGTGGCAGAGCCCCTAGCACAAGCCTTCTCAGCAGAAAACTGTTCCAAAGGTCAAGAGAATCAGGCCTCCGGTTAGAGAGGGTTTTTAGATAAGGTCAGTCCTCCTGGCCTGGGGATGTCCTCCAGACCCGGGCAGGTAGAGAGCAGGAAGTTTTGCTGGAGGGAGGGAGCTCCACGCTTCAGATCTATTGAGATAGCCGCTAGGCCATGGGAAGGCTGCGTGACCTCTGACCAACCAGCAATGTCTGGTTTTTTCCAAGAAAGAAACAACACACACACACACACACAAAGAGGAGGCTGCAGAATACGATATATGGTAAACTTTTGACCAAAAGAATGAAGCCAAAACAAACAAACAAACAAACAAAAAAAAAACCCATCCGGAACAGACTACTAAGAAATGTAGACTGTCCTGACGAGAAATCCTGCTTCTGATTCCAGTGAAAGTCCGTGGTGAGTCCGAGTATACAGGGATGCTTACGGGACTTGGGTGAGGCATTACCGTAGGAGCGTAGATGAGCAGCTGAATCACCGCCAAGTCCAAGTCTGGCTTCACCATGGATGACAACTCCCAGAGACTGCATTGTGGAGCTTGGCTTCAGTCAGCCTTCTGCTTCCTGTATGCTCCAGCATCTCCTGAGGTCACTTACAGTGCAGCACGGGAAGGAGACAGCAGGGAGTTGTCTTAGTCAGGGTTCTATCGCTATGCAGAGACACCTGACCATACAATTCTTATAAAAGAAAGCATTTAATTGGGGACCTGCTTTCCGTGTCGGGACAGGACGAGTTCATAATATCAGAGTTGGGAGGTGCGGTGGCAGGCAGGAAACAGGCAGGCATGGCCCTGGGGCTGAGAGCTTTACCTCCAGGTACACCGGCAGCAGGAAGGGAGAGTAGCCCACCCCCAGTGATGCACTTCCTCCAGCATGACCACACCTCCTAGTCCTCCTAATCCTATCAGTTTTACCTCCTGGTAATTAAGTATCTGAGCCCACTTGAGCTATGGAATGTGGTGTCACTTGGCTGGAATTCCAAGTGACACCATGTGGTCCTCTCCTTCTGCCAAGGAGTGTTAATAGCTCTGTTACCACAGACCTAGCTATTGTGGTATTATTTTGGTCAGTTAATTGCCATAGCTATTCAACCAAAAAAATATCTATTCTAGGATAGCAAAGAGAAGTAAGCCACACTGCAACAATACTATATGCCTAACAATTACATTTAGTAGATTCCTAGATATCAAACTTTAGGTACAAAGAAATCACCCTCTCAGAATTGTGTTCAGGTGGATCTGGGGTAGAGCACATGAGTTTTTGTTAAAATAAGTAAATCTTTTTACACTTCTTTTTTTTCCTTTTTTTTGTGTATTTCTTTTTTTTTTACTTTTTTTTAATTTATTTATTTATTAAGGATTTCTGCCTCCTCCCCGCTCCTCTCCTCTCCTCTGCTCTCCCTACCCCTCCTCTCCTCTTCTCTCTCCTTTTCTCTTTCTTCTTCCTCCTTTCTTTCTCCTTCTTCCTCTCCTCCTCTTCCCTACCCTTTCCAGACTCCTCTCCATTTTCTTCATATATATTTCTCTCTTTTCATTTTTTCCGTTCTTCCACCCACAATCTCCCTTTGGATTGAACTCAGGGTCTAGTGTACATCTGGCAGGTACTGTACCACTGAATTACATCCCCAGATCTTTGTTATTTTTTATTTCGAGATG
>NW_004949146.1:1550333-1613596 GCF_000317375.1 Microtus ochrogaster
TAATTTATTTATTTATTAAGGATTTCTGCCTCCTCCCCGCCACTGCCTCCCATTTCCCTCCCCCTCCCCCCGATCAAGTCCCTCTCCCTCATCAGCATGAAGAGCAATCAGGGTTCCCTGACTTGTGGGAAGTCCAAGGACCGCCCACCTCCATCCAGGTTTAGTATCTATTTAAAAAAAAATTAAAAAAGAAAGGCATTCTGATATGCTTACCAGAGCTTAGTTTTTTTCATTGTCTTTAGCACAAGACTTCAGTTGAAACATTGTTAACTCTAAGCATGGTAAGCATCTTCAGCATAGTGAGTTAATGTTTGAGGACTGACAGCCGTTGGGTGAGCATCCTCAAAGTGCTCACCTTCCAACCTTTTCTAATGCAGTTGAATCATGCTTCAAATCATAAGACCTAATTTTCTTGACCAGTCTCTAATCCTTCTGTTCAAGACTCTGTGTAATACAGGAGCCGAGCAAAATTGTGTAAAGTTATGCTGGAATAATGACTTACTCTGAGATCTAGAGAGCAAGCCGACTACACCTCACGACATAAATATTAGTGAACTTTGCTCATGGTCTACAAAAAGTGATAGAAGCTTCGTTTCAAAACTGTAATCAAAGAGAGAGCTCTAAAGCAAGGGGGTCTAAAGAACAGCTACAGAGATACTTAAAATTGTTTTTAATTAAGGAGGAAATATACACATTTCTCTGTCTCATGGAGTACTTTTTTCTGGGTCGTAAATTCTTTGTAACCCTGTGGCTGCTTTGTGGAGCATGCACATCCTGGTACCTGCAGAGGCCAGAAGAGGGGTCGGATCCCTTGGGACTGGAGTCAAAAATGGGTCTGGGCATTAGTTCCTGCAACCACAGGAACAGACGTTTTGTTGACTGATGTACCCTCAGCACTGAAAAGGGGACCTAGATACAGGAGACACCCAACAAATACTTGCATTAAAAACTTAAAAATATAATTTTCCCCATTGTCCTCAGTAGTGAGTGAGGAATAGAAATCAGGAAGCATGACTGAATGTAATGAAAGTGTTTATCATATTTAAATTCTTTTGCTTTTCCTCAACATTATGCTTATATAGACAATAAAAATAAAATGTCTAGTTAGAAAAAATTCTAGGCCATTGTTAAATCACTGAACCTTCACAGTTAAGAATTTTATTTAACTGGAGCCTGTATGAGACTGTTCCAGCTGCCATAACAATATGGTGGGGGCTAGGGGAGATCTTATAGAACAAAACTTATTCTGTCATCGTCTGGAGTCTGGAAACGCCAAGACTAAGGCTGGAATGTATGCTTTCTGGGAGGCTGTGCTCCTAGCCTGCAGCTGCTTGCCGTCCACAATGTTCTCACTTAACCAAGAGCCGAAAGAGGCTGGCTCTTACTCCTCACGAGCCATGGCTTCCTCTGACCAAGCTTCACCTTATGACTTTATTCAAACTTTCATTCTCTTCCAAAGTCCACACTTTCACATACTGCCACATGAGGGATTGGGGCTCCAGTGTACACGTTTTGAGAGACCATGGCTCAACCCGTGGCAAAGTTCGTCTAAGGGCTGTCTTGTATTACAGAAGAGAGGACAGTCCGCATGGACCTGCTTCTGGAAGAGGTCGGTATGGTGTTAGGTGAGTTGAGAAGATGGGAAAACAAGGTCCACCTGATCTCTTGTCTGGTGTTGTTAGCACATGCCAATAATTCCAGGGCTCAGGAAGGAGGATCCTTGTGACTTTGAGACCAACCTGAGCTATCTAGTGAAATGCTATTAAAACAAACAGGGCAGTGAGGTGGTTTGTCAAGTAACAGCACTGCTGCACAAGTCTGACAACGTGAGCCCATGGTGGAAGGAGAGAATCACCTCCACAGAGTTGTCCTCTGACCTCCACACCCACGCTGTGGCATGCATGCATGTGCACACCATAACTAATAAGAAAAAAAAAACTAATCTAAAACGGGTCTCCTAACAAGTCTTTTTTTGATTTTGTTTTTCAAGACAGGGTTTCTCTGTGTAACAGCCCTGGCTGTCCTGGAACTCATTTTTGTAGGCCAGGCTTGTCTCAAACTCACAGAGATCTGCCTGCCTCTGTCTCCCAAATGCTAGGATTAAAGTATACATAGCTACCATACCCAGATTTATATAAAACAAGTTTTTAAAAGTATTTTCTGTTATCTTGTCCATGTCAAAGTAATTGTATAATTCTAAGTATTTGTGCCGGTAATCACAAGTGGCCTGCTTTATAAACTGACATCTTTGATAGAGTCATTTATTTAAACAACCTGGTTTTGTTTTATTTTGAGATAGATTCTTACTCTATAGCTGTGGCTGGCCAGAAACTCACTATGTAGACCAAGCTGGCAGTTCTCAAGATCATAGAGATCCACCTGCTTCTGTCTCCCTAGTGCTGGGATTAAAGGCCACCAGGCCTGACCTATATCTTATTTTAAAGCCAACAGAAGAATTCCCCAACAGCAAGCCCATATTCTTTGAAGTTTCTCGGTAACATAATTTTTCTTTATTTATTTTTATGTGTATGTGTTTAAGTAAAACAAAATATTTTGTTTGGACTTTTTGTTTTATAAGATAGAGTCTTACTGGGACCTAAGCAGTCTTAAACTCCCTACACAGCTCAAGCTAGCATCAAACTCACTACACAGCCCAGGCTAGCCTCAAACTCACTACACAGCCCAGGCTAGCCTCAAACTCACTAATACAACCCAAGCTAGCCTCAAATTCACTACATAGCCCAAAGTAGTCTCAAACACACAACACTGTCTAGGCTAACCTCAAACTCACTACATAATCCAGGCTAGCCTCAAACTCACTACACAGCCCAGGCTAGCATCAAACTCATTACATAGCCCAGGCTAGGATCAAACTCACTACACAGCCCAGGCTAACATCAAACTCACTTGATAGCTCAGGCTGGTCTCAAATTCACTAGACAGCCCACGCTAGCCTACAGCTCATAGCCTGTTTCCTACTTCAGCCTCCTACACGCAAAGGTTAAAGGTATAAGCCACCACATGTGACTAGCAACATGCCCTTTTTTTCTACTGTTTTAAGAGTAAAATGGCGTGACAGATTTACACCTCTGGCTTCTGTGAACAAGGCACAAATGAGAATAAAGTGAATATTAAATATTAGGTACAGCCAGAATGACTGCTGCCAGCTCATTTAGTGGTCTATGACAGAAACACCAACTTCTTCTGTGTTTGTTTCTTAGTTCCCAAACCGAAGAGTTCCCTTGACCAGAAAGAAGTTACATTTCTGCCACCCTCCTGAAACAGCCCTTCTGTGTCTATGTTGTTGGTTTTTAAAATATTTTTGATTTTTTTTTTATTTTTATTTTATGCATATGGGTATTCTGCCTATATGTGTATCTGTGCACCGTGTGTGTCCCAGTGGAGGCCAGAGGAGGGTGTTGGCTCCCTTAGAAATGGAGTTACAGATGTTTGTGAACTGCCATGTAGGTACTGGGACTTGAACATGGGTCCTCTGGAAGAGCAGCCAGTACTCTTAACTGCTGAGCCTTCTCTCCAGCCCTTATTATTGCTTTTTAAATTTTATATTTTATAACACTAAACATTGTGATTTTGTTATTACTTAAATTTGTAATTACAATTTTACTATTATTTTCTTTCTATAGGGGAAGAAATTGACTTTAATGATATGGACAATGTTCTTAAAAACATTGGGTTAAGACTCCACTTAAAGGAAAACAATGTATTGATGAAAGGCTTGCCAATTGATGGTAAGGACTAACTCAGCAAGTATGTAATTCACCAGTGAGCTATTTACTGGCCCAGTTATCACTAATGGTAATGATAGTTACCATTAGGTACTAGTGTCGCAAAAATGAATAAAAAAAAGTTTATAATGTATAGTTTATGGATAACAGTGAGGATTAAACAAAACAATGAACATGAAAAATACATGTTTTAAGCATAAAATATTAATATAAATTTTAAAATGTTATATACTATGTGTTGATGAATAAGCATTTGATTATGACTATTAAATAATTTGTTTTCTTATTAGAATAAGCATCCAAGGTTTCATCTTATATTTAAACATACATTTATTGTATTTGATCCTCAGTCCTCCTTTATCTTCTGCTATTCCCCCACAACAAATAGGATCCTTTATTTTCATGTCTTTTTGTTTTTAATCTAGATTCTGTACCATTAATCAGTGGTATTGTGTTTGCCTAGGATAGCCAAGGCCCTAGGTTTGATCCCTGGCAACACACACACACAGACACACACACACACACACACACACACACGATTCTGCAAAAAAGAAAAAACTTGGTATTTGTCCTTACAAATATGACTCATTTATCACTTAGCGTCATGACATGCAATAAGGTTCATTATCTGCAAATGACAGAAACTTAAGATTTTGTTCTTCATTATGGCTAAAGAATACAAACATTTTTCTTCCTCCATACATCTGCTGATGAGCACCAACTAGTAGGATTGGTACCACAATAAACATGGGTGTTTAGGCACCCCCACTGAGTGCTGAGGGCGGAAGGAGGCAGGGAGATCCGTCTAGCCACTGTTTTTCAAGTGGATAGATTTACTCCCTTAAAAACTTACACATACAAGGGAAATCCCTAGAGCTGTTTCCTGAGACTTCAGACTTTGTGCTGTATCATGGGTGTCCTCGGTTCTAACTCTGCGGTTGTGTGCCTTGCTTCACAGCTGCCGGGAAGGTGTATAAGCACAAACTGATGGACGGCGTCTTGTCCCTCAAAGGTAAGTGAGAAACTGGGTAGAACTGCACTTCTCAGTGCTTTGCTTTGCTTTGTGGGTGATGATCAATCAAGTTGTTACGTCGTTGGCTGCGTTAACCACCACGCCCTGTGAAGACGCAACATTCCACTCTCACGGCACTTGGAGTCTGTTTGCTGAGAGTTCTAAGTCTGAGTGGCTTCTGGCTATAATTTGGCAGACTTACTCCTTATATATGTCTCTACAGGGGTCATGGACAGAACAAGGAGAGGTGACAACCCTTTCCTCACCAACTCCACCCCTTTGGCTGCTCACCCTTTAATTAATGCATTGTTGTTGGAGGCCACTGGTTCAGTTTTTAGCTGCCCAGACTCCCAAAATAATTACACAGAAGCTCTATTATTTGTAATATTGTTTGGACAATAGCTTAAGTGTGTTGTTAGCTAGATCTTACATTTAGAGGCTCGTGGTCTATGTTTTAGTTGGCAGCTGGCATCTCTCTGGCTCTGCCTTCTTTTTTTTTTTTAACATTGAGTTTAGTTTTGTTTTTTGTTTTTTTGTTGTTTTTTTTGTTTTTTTGTTTTTTTTTTTGCCTAGCTCTACTCTGCTAAGTCACTGGGCAAAACAGATTCTTTATTAACTAATGATATTCACAGCATACAGAGAGGAATCCCATATCACCTTCCCTTTTATGTCTAAATAAAAAAAAGGTGTCAAGCAAGAATTATAGATACAACATTTATATCTACTTTGTCTTTTATTATAACTAAGGAAAACTATACTTATAATTATCTATTTTTCAACTCCACCAAAGACTCCAGAAGGATATAGTATTACCTAAGTAAACAAGAAGTGCATTATAAGAAACTTCCAAAACTCTAGAATTGACAGAGACATCTCACTGTCTGGATAGGCACCCAAAGTTCTTCTGTATCATTAGAGCATCCATCTTCAGCCTACAGGACCATAGTATCTGGCAGACTTTTCCATGAAGCAGGAAATTTCAAAGACAGTTCTGCCTGTATTGGCAGTTTGTCAGTCACTTTCTTCTGTGTCCTGCAGAATGTCTGGCAGTCTCTTTCACAGAGCAGGAACCCCAAAGGACTGTCTCACATTCTTTAGGCAACTTCAGCAGTCATTTTTCTGTGGGTCTTCCTATATGTGAAACAGCATAAAATCAATTTGTCCAGGCAAGAGCAGTCTCTTGCCCAAATGGCTAACAAACTCTATAAGGAGCTCTTTGATGCCCATCAATTCCTCTTGAAGTTATTGGTGCTGCCAGAAGCAGATGTGTCTCGTCATGAAAAGTTTTAAGTTTTTAAAACATTTTAAATGCTATATATGTAAACAAAAATTTGTAAACAATATTTGGGAATAAGCAGTTAAGTGTCATTACTAAGACTGAGCCTACTTTGTCTTTTGGCTCTGTCCAGTCCAACATGGTGGGGCAGAGGTCTGTTTAGTGTGAGCTATGCTCATAGCCCCATTTTCAGGCACACAGTGCGTCTATGTTGTCATTAAACAAGTTGTAGTACTCTGCTCACAAACCCCATTTAAGTGTTTGGCCTCTTGAAAGAGCCAGAGTTTGTGCTGGTAGCACAGCCCAGGAAGCCACTGTTTTGAAACTCCATGTGTGTGCTTTGTTTTTTGTTGTTGTTGTTGTTAATACCACTGAATTAGAAAGACCTCTCTTAAAGGAGCTGCTGCATGCTGCCAGCAAGTAGAGTCTATTTAAAAAAAAAAAATTGTAGTTAAACTTTGTTTTTTAGTGTCTAGAATTTTTTAAGTCCTCTCAGGTTTTATGTGGATTTAGTGAGCCCCATGTTGGGCACCAATCTGTTGTTGGAGGCTGCTTGTTCGTTTTTTGGCCACCCAGACTCCCAAAATAATTACATAAAAACTATATTATTTGTAATATTGTTTGGCCAAAAGCTGAAGTGTATATTGTTAGCTAGCTCTTACATTTAGAATTGACCCATTTTTATTATTTTATATTTTACCACAAGGCTTGTGGTCTACCAGCAGGGTTTTAGTTGGCAGCTGTTTTCTTTTTTTCTTTGACAGCTACATGGCGTCTCTCTGACTCCACCTTCTTTTTTTTTAACATTGAGTTTAGTTTTATCGCCTAGCTCTACTCTACTAAGTCACGGGGAAAACAGACTCTTTATTAACCAATGGTATTCACAATATACAGAGAAAAATCCCACATCAGTGCATAACCAGCTGTGTGGTGGTGTGCACCTTTAATTCCTGCACTCAGGAGGCAGAGGCAGGTGCATCTTTGTGAGTTCAAGGCCAGCCTGGTCTACAAAGTGAGTTCCAGGACAGCCAGAGCTAAACAGTGAAACCCTGTCTCAAAAGAAAATAATAATAATAATAACAATAATAAAATAATAATAAATGCATGGTCATGACTAGGGATTTTATTGCTTTTCTCCTTCCTGTGCTGTTTCCTAAGGAGCTAAGCTTGATTTGAAAAAGTTAAAGAATTTCATGGAAAATATGGGTTATGATCTTGAGAAGAATGAATACGAAGACCTGATAAATTACCTGCCCATTAATGGTAAGTTGCTCCTAATTTTGGATTTCAGAAAGCAAATCTGAATTTATGCAAAATATTTAAAAGAAGAAACAACAGCAACAAACAAACAAAAAAACCCTAAAAGATAGAAAGTCTTGTCCTCAAGGCTGAAGAGTTAGCTAAATTATAAGCACATTCTTAATTCCTCTGCCAGCACACTCAAGTTTGTTCATAGCACCCACGATGGCATCTTACCACCACGTGTAATTCCTGCTGCAGAGGATCTCTTCTGGCCTCCAGGACCCCCCCCCCACACACACACACGCAAGCTAAAATAAAAACAAATCTTTTTTTAAGCCTGTGGTTGAAGAGATGGCCCAGTGGTTAAGAACAGGTGGTGCTATTGCAGAGGACCTGGGTTCAGTTCCCAGCACTCACATCAAGCAGCTCACAACTACCTATAACTCCATTTCCAGGGGATATGATGTCCTCTTCTGGATTCTGTGGGCACAGGCATGCGTGTGCTGCACATACACACATGCAGGCAGAACACTCATACACAAAAAATAAAACTTTGAAAAAAAAGTTAAGTCTAATCCTCATGAATTTATTAGTTCATTGAATGCCAATATATGTAACTATTAGGAATATAACAACCTAACCCTAACCCTCCAAAGACTAGTAAAGAGACCTAGAGGCCAAGGCATCATCATAATGTTATCTAATTGTAGTTTGTTACTAAAAATTCCTTCACTGAGATTCTGAACAAAAACAAAAACTAAGTGCCAGGAAAAAGGTCAGAGAAATCTGTCAGATATGCAGAAATTCTCTACTAATAAAGCGTTACAGCTGAGAAAAACAGTGCATACCAAAGTATAAGTGCAACAAGATTGTGGAACATTAGGAAAATAGCAAGTATACTTACCTTCAAGCCTAGAATTTCTGCTTCAAGTGTCCATGATGGGGAGGACAGACAGGGAAGTCTCCAGAATGGCTTTACCCCAAGTGGTAAAGTTTAGTCTTCCTCATGGGTTAGATTCGGTAATTTTTATGCCTTTCTGGAAAAGTTTCCATTTCCTCTGAATTGTCTGATTGTCGATATAAAGTCACTTGTATTCCTATATATTCCTTTTAATTTCTGTAGCTGGTGTCAATGGTCTCTCTGGTTTTGATCTTTTTTTTTAAATCTAGTCACGAAGGATATAATTTTTCTTAGCTTGTTTTCCAGCTGTCTGGAAACGTTAGTGAAATATCACAAGTATTTTACTTCTAGAAGTAGAAATTCTCTCCCTGAGACATACTTTCCGGATTGGTGGCACCATATGAGAGGCATTGGAGCCCGCCTTTAGCTTGTCAGTAGCCTGCTGCAGTAAATGAGACAGATAAGACACCGTCCCAGAAGAAGAGTTTTGCCTATTGTTAAAGCTCAGCTAAGTTCATCAAAGCCCTTTCACCCACATTGAGCATGGCTAGTGGAGGAAGGGCAGGGGAGCCAAGTCCGGCCTGAGGACAGAACATGGAAACAGAAGCAGAGCACTGCTAATGTCTCAAGTTGGATCTTGTTTTTCTAGTACTCATTCATCCATTGGGTTGCTTGGAATTCCTCCAAAGAGGCTGGTCTCAGCCCAGGGGCCTCCTAGCTGTGGTCTGCTGTCCTGACAGAACAAACAGTGACATCAGCAATGTGAAGCTGGTATCGTTTTCATAATCAGAGTTCTGTCTTTCCCCATTTTCAATTGAATGAAAGCAGAGCAGAATTCTAAATCAAATATTAAAAATTGGCTAGACCTCTGTGTTTTACTTTATCTCTTTTTCTATGTGTATTATCATTTTTATACCTAAACTCTTGTTTTACAGATGATGGGATGGTTAATATGAATGAGGTCATAGACAAAGGGAGTCTTTTTACAGGTGAGTCATTAATCATTCCTGAGTGTCTATTAAGGATCCTAAGTATGATCTGTACAAATTAACCACCCAGAAGCTGCAAGTAGTGGAATCTCCTGCAGTTGAGGGAAAATATGTATAAACAAACGCAATAATATCATAGGTGTTATGTTAAAAGTCTCAGAAATAGAAAAGGATTTGCCCGGCGGTGGCGGCGCACACCTTTAATCCCTGCACATGGATCTCTATGAGTTCGAGGTCAACCTGGTTCTACAGAGTGAGTTCCAGGACAGGCAGGGCTATGCAGAGAAATCCTGTCTCAAAAAAAAATGAAAAGAAAAAATCCCAAGGGTTTCTCAAGGGAGAGAACATAGGAACTGACCCTTAAAAGAGGCGTCAGTGTTTTCCAGATGCAACAGAGTGGGTGTCTCTGACATAAGAAGCATAAAGGGTAAGACAAGTCATTTGATGTAGGCTATTCAATCACACTGTCTGAAAGGCGCCTTCTGATTGGTTTAATAAACAGTTGAATGACCAATAGCTAGGCAGGAGAGGTTAGGCAGGACTTCCAGGGAGAGAGAGGAACTCAGGGGTTAGAATCTAGGTGTAGGGAGATGCCAGCAAAACACAGAGCAAGTCAACCATGCAGATTGGAGGAGAGGTTAAAAAGCTACATGGCAGAATGTAGATTAATAGAAACAGGTTAATTTCATTTATAAGAGCTAGTCGGGAACAAGTCTAAGCTAAGGCCAAGCTTTCATAGCTAATAATAAGTCTCTGTGTCATTATTTGGGGCTAGTAGAAACTACAGTAATGGAAACAATTTAGCATAAACCATAAGACGGGGGCATATTGGAAAGTTCATATCTCGTCAAAAGCAGCAGACAAGGAAGTGGTTCCGCTATGGCTGTAATCCCTAGAGCTGCTGACAGGCAAGCTTTAGGGACCCCAGTGGTCCAGCTTCACAGGAAAGGTGTTGAAAGTTCTTGGAGGAAACGGCCCTTGTGCCTCTTTCCCCCAGTCCTTTGTGCAGATGAGCTGCCAACCCCCCAGGCATTCCTCGCCAGACAGAAGCTTTGCATGGGGCTGCAGGGACTGAAAACAGGAGTTAGCTTATGCTGCCTGGCATTGGATTTGTCTACCTAGACCATATCATCGAGCTAAAAAAGAACCAACACAAAGGAAATTTCCACACAGCCACAGAGAAGGTTGGAAGGGGGAAGATATGTGGTTATTTACAACCTAGTAACCAGGAATGAAGAAAGAGTGTGCTACCAAGCCAATTTCTCTGCTTTGTTTCTTGACCATGTTTGTGATAGTTTGTGATCCTGCAAGTTTCTTCCCCATCAATTTACATTAAATACTTGAAAATATTTTTAAAAGCCTGGTGGTAGCTCACACCTTTAATCCCAGCACTCGGGAGGCAGAGGCAGGCGGGTCTCTGTGAGTTCGAGGCCAGCCTGATCTACAGAGTGAGTTCTGGGACAGCCAGGACTACACAGAGAAACCTTGTCTCTAGACATAAATAAATAAATAAATCCCTCTAACCTAGTATTTTTGGATGGGAAAAGAAAAAGGAAAGCCACCAAATCTATAAGGTACGACAGAGAGCCAGCTGAGATAATGGTTTTTTAAAGCTCTGTAGTGACATAGCGTGTGATCTAGAAGACTGTGTGGAGCTTGGAGGATGGCTCTGTAGGTGAGAGCACTTGCTGTGCAAACACGAGGACCTGAGTTTGAACCTCAGAATCCACATAAAAGCCAGTATGGCCACACTGACCCTCATAACCCCAGTGCTGTGGGGTGGAAACGGGATGATTACTGGGCTTTCTGGCTGCCAGCATAGCTGCAGGTTCAGGGAAAGACCTTGTGTCAAGGAAATAAGGCAGAGGAAGAGAGCAGGGAGCCAACATCCTCCCACTGCCTCTGTGCATACCTGCATAGGTGTACACATATGCACACAACCCATACACTGCACACAAACAACCCATGCACTGCACACATGCATACAACCCATACACTGCACACACACACACAACCCATACACTGCACATAAACAACCCATGCACTGCACACAGACATACAACCCATACACTGCACACACACACACACAATCCATATACTCATATGTGCATACCACATACATACAATCCATACACTGCACACATGCACACCACACACACAAAATCTATACACTGCATACACAGATAAAGCCCATACACTGCACACATGCACACAATCCATACACTGCATGCACACACACACACACACACACACACACACACCACACAAAAGAAAAAACTTGAAAAAAATTAGATTCTAATTTTTTCTTAAAGATATATTATAATCAATACTGTTTCCCTTGTTGGCACGTGCCCTCACTCTATGGGTAAATGTTTGCATCTAATTATTCAGCCTAATGTTGATCATAATGGTTTTGGTCAACGCCTCTACAGTTTTGTCCTAGAAAATTCTTACGTTCTTGCCAGCTTGAGTCCATTAATGTTTATTTAACAAAGAATAAGCATTTTTTTCCACAAAGTAGAATCATCTTTTTTTTTTTTTGCATTTTTTGAGACAGGGTTTCTCTGTAGCTTTTTTTGGTTCCTGTCCTGGCACTAGCTCTTCTAAACCAGGCTGGCCTCGAACTCACAGAGATCTGCCTGCCTCTGCCTCCCGAGTGCTGGGATTAAAGGCGTGCGCCACCAGCGCCTGGCTTAGAATCATCATTCTTGAACTTTTCAACTATTAGTACTTTTGATTTTTTAAAGGTGAGAAGATTGACCTTGTTGAGCTGAACGATTACCTGGAAAGCATAGGGATAAAGCTCACAGAAGACAAGATGATGAAACTGCTGGGCAAGCTGCCAGCTGACGGTGAGTATGAAAAGACACCACAGTAGCCTTGGAGAAGTCGTGAGCATATGAACCTGTGTGACGAACAAAGATGTCGCGTGCTGCCCATCACCAGCATCTCACCAAACAGATTTGTTTTCCATTCCTGATTTTTATTATTAGAGTGAAAATATGAATTACTAGAATAAAGCATTTTCAAAGGTTTTGTTTCTTCAGCTATAGACATTTATCCCACTTCTGAATAACTGCATTATTGCCTAAGACTTGAAATTTCTCTCTTGCAGCTGGTGGGAAACTGTACAAGAAAAGGTTGATAAAAGAATTGGAGAATATTGAAGGTAAGACATGGGGGGTTTAGTCCTCTGTAGGTGACACCGAGGTCCTTGAACCATGCTGTTGTTTGCACTTTTTGGATTATTCTTCTTGCCATCCCTACTGTTGGATTCTTTAGACAGATGCTGGACACCAAAATAGTTACCCTGTAGTCGACCTAGAAACAGGGGCTCCTCTATAAACTCAGATATTGGAAACATCAGGAAGTAATAACACATAGAGCACTAGGCACTTTTCCAACAATATCGATCTTGAATTTTCAGATGATAGTGTTTAGGGGAAAAGTTATTAAAAAGTTTCCCATGATATTATAATAGATAAGAAATGTAAACAGTGACTAAAGAAAAATTATTCCCTATATACAATAGAATAATGATTGGTCATTAAAAAACTAAACAAAATCTACTCAGTGGCAACCACATGAATGGCAGTGGAGACAACTGTATGAAGTGGAATAAGCCTGCCACACCCCCGCACACAAAACGGACACCAGATGATCTCATTTACATGCATCATCTAAAAGCATTGACCTGGCAGGAGTTTAGAGTAGAATGGTGGTTCAGAGAAAGCAGAGAACAGACGGGGACATTTAGTTGAGATCAAGAAGCCCTGCTGGCTACTGGACAGTCGGTGGCTACGGACAATGGCACCATTTCGGAAAGTTAGAAAAAAGAAAAGAATTTGGAAGGTTTTAGCCATGAAGAGATGACAAATGTTTAGAAAAATAGATATTTCCAACCTGATTTGAACATGTTTGTTTTCATGTATTACTTTGGGCCAGGAGAATGGTTCATCGGATAAAGGTGTTTGCCACCAAGACCGAGGATATGAGTTTGAATCCTGGAATCTAGTAGGAAGGAGAGAATTGACGCCTAGGAGTCATCCTCTGGCCTCCACATACACACTGTAGCACAGGAGCGTTCTACACACACACACACACACACACACACACACACACACACACACACACTAATTAATTTAAAATAAATAAATTTGACTTTTAAACAAATTTCCTAGAGAATTGTAATGTAATAAACCCATAGACTTTATTTTTCTCCATTAATTTCAAGTTTTGAATTCTATTATAAAGGTACATTGACAAACACTGATTTGGGTCTTTAATAGAAATTCCAAACTCCTCACTTACTTCTCTTAAAATTTCTTCTAAAAGCTAAGATTGAGGTATTACTCAAGGGTAGTGTTTGAGTAGCATGCACACGCCCTGAATTCAGTCATTAGCACATGCAACACACTCACACACAGCTCTAATAGAATCTCAAGAACAAGTGTAAAGAGTTCATAATTATGGTATCAAACACATTGTTACTGGAGTAGTTTAAATGCCCTTTGTCCCCGTTGTCTGAACAAAGCCGGTACATAGGCATGACCTCTAATGACCTACTGAGGCCTCATATTTCTCAAATCCTTCTTTTCTAAGGGATAAAGATACCTTCAAATAAGATGAAAGATTTCATTAAAAATGCAGAAATTAATCTCGATGATGAAGACATCCAGATACTGATGGATCATCTACCAGTTGATCGTGAGTTTTTTTCTTAATATAACTTGCAACATGAGCCTAGAAGTGGATCTGGGATGAGGAGAGGATGTACCTGAAAAGAATGGAGATAAAATGTAGTCCTCACACATAGCTACCAAAGTGAGCCCAGTGGCCACTACTCGGGAAGAGACACCAAGAGCACCAACACAGATAACAAGCATCTTGTCTCTACTTAACATGATAGGCAATGCCAAGCTCAAACGAAAGTACTGAGAATATTTTTTGGTTTAGAGTGCTAATCCAATAGGAAATAGTATTGAGTAGCACTAAGTAATTCTGACAGGTGGGAGGAATTGTGCTAAGTGCTGTGTAGATAATTAGCTTATTGCGTCTTCCAAGTAATTCTACAAGTTAGGTTCTAGCTGTACCTCTGTTTTACATCCCGTGAGACGAAGATGCAGAGAATACTTGTTGCTTGTCAAAAATTGGGGAGCTAGAAAAGTGGTGGAGCCAAGAAAACTCAGGTAGTCTTGATACCAGAATTTTTTCTTTCTTTTTGGATTTTTGAGATAAGATCTCTTTATGTAGCCCAGGCTCGCCTCATATTTGTAATCCTCCTGCCTTGGCTTCACACATGCAAAGATTGTAGGTGTAAGCCACCACACGTGGCCTCTAGAAATTAACCATTATGCTATGCTGCCCTGAGGTCTTAGAATTTCCAAAGAAGAAGTGGTGACATAATATAGCAGCAGTGAGAACAAAATTAATCAGAGCTGGGTGTGATGAAAGGCCTGCAATCCCAGAACTTGGGAGGCTGAGGCAAGAGGACAGGAAGTTCCAAGCCAATCTGAGCTACATAATGAGAGTTTATCTCAAAAAAAAAAAAAGAAGAAGAAAAGGGGGGGCAACAAGGTGTCTTAGCTGGTGAAAGCATCTGTCACTCAAGCCTGATGACCTACATCAACCTCCAGAGCCCACGTAAGGCAGGAAGAGGGAACGGACCTCACAGAGTTATCACGTCACCCCCACACACGCACACGTCAGACACATGACAATTAGAAATAACTTTTGAAAAGAAGAAAATAGAATTAGTTAGCTGTGGCGTACATTCGGTAGTCTTACGTTAATAGACCTGAGGAAAATTCAGGAAATCTGGGAGGATGCCAGACCCAAAAGATGTAGTAAAAACAGTAAGATTCACTCAAGTCCACTGATAATGTGTTTTTCTGAATCAGTGAAAAATATCAGCCCTTCATTCAGTTGGCTATAGTGTTTCTAATGGATTAGGCAGCTGGCCTTATAATAAGAGGTAAGCAGTTTTTCCAAAAACTATTTTGTTTTTCAAACTACTATTTGATAGCTATTTTAATCTACCACTGCAATAAATGTCCTACAGACCCTGACCATTGCTCTGTTTTCTTGGTATTGAGGAACACGGTCATCACAGTGATTTAAAATATGGTGATATTCATGTAATAACTTATACATCTGTTTAATCATCTAAGAAAGGGTGATAATTCTGGGCCCAGTGGGCCTCAGGAGGGGACATACAGTTAAGAAAGGTTCTTATACTGATCACATTAATAAGACGCTAACAAAAGATTGTCATAACTGAAAAAGCATTTTTAAAAGCAAGAATCAATTTTGCATCTAAGGTAAATATGTATTGGTTTTAAAGTCAATTCATTAGCTGTAGTGTGTCTGCATTGTGATAGAACTTTGTTTAGTAAGCATTTGTGCAGCATTGGTCATGCAAACCACTACACTAATGATTATCCGTGAATAGTAAGACTATAGACTCCAGCCCTCAGAGTCACATACAGCGTTGGAGAATCACAAGTAACACAACAGTACAAACAAAGTATGTCCCCTTGACCCAGTCCCAGTGGAAGAGACTATCCGTGGCAGCCTTGTCTTGGCTGTCTCAGAAGCCACACCTCCCATCCACTGGCTTTCCACTTTAATATGAGAAATACTAAGTCAAGTAACTCTATGGTGTCTGAGAATGGTCATTGTGAAACAGAGATCTGTCCTTGTAAATGAGCAATACCGAACACGTCAATCCTGCAGTTATCATGGTGGAGTTCCAAGAGCAGCCAGCGTAGACCAATGCTCTCACTTAGCAGAAAAGACTATCGACAGGTCTGAGGCTACATTGAAGGGGAGTGTTTTGTCTTGGGTTGTGCTATGTGGATGCCTGTAGTGGAAACAGGAGTAGTTATATTAATTAAATTGATGAGGATCAGACGTGAAAGATAAATTTTATGAAATGTTTTCAAGTGAGTGAATATAGGCTTCTGTTTTATAATTCACAATTTGATGATTTCATATCATTTTCTAAATCTATTTTATGCTTTTTTTGTCCTAAAGATAACGGGAAGGCTGATTTCTCTGTGTTGATGAATGGAATTAAAAAGATTACAGGTGAGTGGGCTATTAACATGAGTATTATATTGTATGGTCTTTACATTTTATATTCAAGTAGGCTTTAACATAACATAAAAATCAAAGAAATTTCAGGATTAAACTGTACCATAGAGTAAACAGACTTGACATCTATCTCCAGGATATTCCATGTAGCAGGTACAGAAAGCCCATTCTCTTCTCAGCAGCCCAGTGTCCTCTCCAAAACAGAGAAGTTCACAGAACAAATCTTATACAGAAGAACTGAAAATGATGTCTTGGGACTCATCAGATCATAGCAGAATAATACCAGAAACCAGTAGAAAGATAAAAACACACAAATGCTTGTGACTGACAGTGCCTTTTTTAATGACCAGTGAGTCCATGAAGAAACCAAGAAGTGAAATTTTAAATTCCTAGAATCATATGAAAATGAAAGCACAGCTCACCAGAACCTTTGGAATACAACCAAGGCAGTTCCCAGAGGGAAGTGAATAGCCACCAATGTTTCTATTGAAAAAAAGTCAGTGATACACCTCACGGTCATACAAAAGCTAGGACAAGCACAGACCAAGAGCGGTGGATGTCAATAAGGACTGGGGTAGAAATGAATGAAGTGAAAACTAAAAGTATACCACAGAATCTAGTGCACAGATAGGTCTTTGAAAAGGCAAGCTCTTTGCCAAACTGACTAAAAGAGAGACCCAAACTAGTAAAATTAGAGGGAAAAATGTCTGTTACAACAGATTCCAGTAAAATCCAGAGCATCATTAGGGAAGGCTTTGAAAACTCACATTCCAAAAAAAAAATTGAAAACCTGTTTTTCTAAGTGATACATATTTAGAGATGACACGCCAAAATCAAGTCAAAAGAATGTAAACAATTTAAACAGATGCATAACAAGAAACAAGATGGAGAGGGCTGGAGAAGTGCCTGCATGAATGCCTGAGTTCAGAGCCCCAGAACATATATGTATGTATGTATGTCTGTGACCCAGGAGTGAGGACAGGCAGAGCACATTGACCAGTAAGTCTAGCCAGTCGGTGAGTCCCAGGTTCAGTTAGAGACTGCTAAACAAGCATGTACATATACCACACACATGTAGACGTAAGTCACAAACGATGCCACAGCAGTTTGGAATTATGATTAATAGGGTACTATTTATTAAAAGGGGAAAAAACTTACAGATCACCGTCAGCCCTCTGTACAACCAGGAAAGGAGTCTAGTCGCCAGCCGAGCAGGAAGTGAAGAGAGCGAGAGAAGGAAGTGGCCGCTTTTTTAAAGGGAGAGAGACCACGCCCCAATGGGCGGGTATCTCAGCGGCTATAGGCTGGAGGAGCGGAAGGACCTCCCGCAACACCTCCCCCTTTTGTTTAAGTAAGAGAGTTCTAAACCTACTATGAAATTATATACAATAAGTACAAATATCCTATTCTAACTAGATTAGGTCTTATATAATAAATAACTTGGCCAAGTCATGAAAGAAAAGTAACTACATTTATATAGTCTTCAACCCCATCGAAGATCTGAGAAGGGAAATAATGTTACCTGGGTAATTAGGAAGTTCAGTGAAACAACTTCTAAAACATGCAACAAATCACAGAGACAACTAGCTACCTGGGCAATCACCCAAAGTCACATTAGCAGCGTTGAAGCAACCAACTTTGGCTAAGGCCTAACATAACTGACATACCATTTTCAAAGGCAAACAACTTTTCAAAACTATCTTACCCTGTCTTGGCAGGATATGACAGTCCTGTTTTATCCATTGATGAACACTCTGTATCTTTGTCAGTGGTTGAGGTATGGGCATTTCTTTGCCCCAAAACCAGTTCTGCCAAAAAGAAAGGCTCCAGGTGGAGTGTCTTTGGTGCTCAACATTCTCTCGGGAATAGAGAGGTGTTGCCAGGAGCAATTGTGTCTCACTATCACGAAACTCTTAGTTAGATTAAAGGCCATTTTCTACAGCTCTTTGAAGAGGTTGAAGAATATCTATACTGAGTATAATCTCTATATATCTAAAGAACCTGATCAGTCTAATTATAAATGACAAACTTAGATGACTATTAATCTATATAATTCTCAATATCTATCTAACTTAGAGACTAAGACAATAAACAACTGTGTAACAAATGAGGATAATGACCTCCAAATATAAACACTGTACAAATATACATTACAATATGGTAAATATATATCAATACAGAAACATTATATAAGTATCTTAATCAGAGGTAAAAATATACACTGCAATATGGTAAATATATACAATATATATCAATACAATATATGTCAATACATAAAAAATATTTTAAACAGAGGTAGAAACATGCATGCATACAATAGTCAATATAATTTAACTTTGTATCAATATACAAGAATGAATACCAATATTTGTCTAAAAACAGTAACTCACAATTATAAATATATTATCCCATCATCCCTCTTTTTTTTTTTCATGATGATCCATGAGCTTATAAAATTCCTCCCCCAACCCTCAATCATATACTAATTATAATCAACCCCTAAATGATGTCCCTAAACCCAAGGGCAAACTTTACTGGGAGAGGGGACGTCGTCCTCTAGAATTACTTCCAGCTGTCATGGGGGCGACATTCTTTCTGGGGGATCCTGTGAAAGTAAAATGATGGTTAAATTTCAAGAACAATGTCTTTTAAAATTGCCAATAGTCTCTGAGTATTTTGTGCAGGTCTGGCCAAAATGTTGTATAAGATGTGCACCATTTCAGCTAACCAAGTTGGAACTGTCTTGTGCAGCTGGTACCAAAAGCAGGTCTTGCAGTAGCGCTATCAGTATCATGACGTCATATCAACCAGGTGGAGTTGTTGTTATGGGGCCCCATCTTCTTCCTGGAAACTTCAAATGTCACTTCAGGAAAAACTCATTGTTCATTGTGAAAAACTTAAACATTATAGGCATACATATATATATATTCAATGAAAGGCATGATAGATATATTCAATGAAAAGTATGATAGATATTATAAAAGTTACATACTCAAAAATATAAAAGTAAAAATGAGATTGAAGAAGCAGTAAAAATTCTCCCCACATCTGGGTAGTACTGGCACACACCTTTAATCCCAGCACTTGGGAGGCAAAGACAGGTGGATCTCTGTGAGCTGGAGGTTAGCCTGACATATAGAGTGAGTTAAAAGACAGTCAGCGCTGTTATACAGAGAAACCCTGCCTCAGAAAAGAAAAAAAAAAAACCCACTCCCCACAAAGTAAAGATGGCTTCTCTGCTGACTTTTTGCTAACACAAAAACCACCACCTCTCAAGCTGTTCTACAAAAGGTACAGGAAAGACGCTCACTGTACAGACTCACTCTACAAAGCCAGTGTTTCCCCTTTTCCAAAGCAGGATAAGGACACATCAACAAAGAAACTATAGACCAATTTCCCTGTTGAGCATAGATGCAAAACTCTCAACAAAATACCTACAAATCAAATTCAAAAGCACACTTGGTCTAAGCTCGGAGATATAAGACTTGTGCTGCATATGCAAATCAGTAGGTTGCTACACCACTTTACACTGAAGAGCAGAAATCACGTGATCAGCTCAGTAGCTGCAGATAAAAGCCTTTAACAGGGAGCTTTTTATTCTTCACGATAAAAGTCCCAAAAAAAGTAGGAATGGCTGGAGCATGCTTCACACAGTGAAGGCTGTGCACGGCAAACCTGGACTCGACGTCACACCAAACAGAACAAGTACTGAGAGTGACTCCTCGAAAATCTGGAGCAAGACAGGGCAGCCACGCTCACATGTCTTAATCAATATGGAGCTTGACTCTGGTAATTAAGATGAGAGAAAATGAATGTGATAAGAAAGCAAGAATTCAAAACATCCTTGCTTCTAGATCATATGATCCTATACTTAAAGGACATTAAAGTTTCTTCCAGAAGCCCTTGGAGCTGATAAGACATTTTCAGTAAGGTAGTATAATACAAAATCAACAGACAAAATAAGTAGCCTTTCCATATACTAATAACAAACTTGCCAAGAAAGAAACTGGGGTGTGGAGGGAGCTCATTTATGACAGCTTTTAAACATATAGATTAATGCAAAGGGACAAACCTAACCAAGGAGGTTTGAATTGAAGACTTTTAGGGGACTGAAGGAGACACAGGCCTGAAATCCCTGCACTTGGGGAGATGTGGAGTTCAAGGTTATCCTCCACTATACAGCAAGTTTAAAGCCAGCTTGAGCTTCTTAGAAAGAAAGGAAGATAAGGGAAGGGGAAATGGAGGAGGAAAAAGGGGGAAAGGAGGAAATGCTGTAATGATACCAATTACTTTGTATGCTAACATAAAAATTTGAAGTTTGTATTTGGGGGAGATACGAATCTTGTCCATTCAAACTTAACATAATTGTATACTATAAACTCTTTTATGTTGTCATTTTACAACCATGACATAACAGAGACAAAAGAAGAAGACAGTGAAGGCAGTAGAGAGGCTAGAGGAAAAGCGTATAAAACAAACAAGCAAGAGGAAGCTAGGAAGAGAACTATGACACTGAGAGAGGGTACGGCAGCTGACAGTGCCTGTGCTGTTGCAGAGGACACAAGTTTGGCTCCCAACACCCAGCCAGGCTGCTCAGAGCCACAGCAACTCCAGCTCCAGGGGATCAGGTGGCCTCTGCAGGCTCCTTCGTCTTTGGACTTGGGTGCACAAACCACACACATAATTAAAAAAAAAAAAATTACATCTCCTTAAATCTTATTAAAAATACAATCTTTTTTTAAAAAAAAAGAATAGAGTTGTTATTTTAACGGCTGAATTTCCTTTTTTTCTTCTTTTATTTTATGTTTTAAAACAATCTTTTTTTATTTTACATGCCAATCCCAGTTCCCTTTCCCTCCCCTCCTTCCGTTCCCCCCCCCCCAAATCCATTCCTCAGAGAGGGCGAGGCCTCCTACCTTACATTAATCATGACAAACATTACTAAATTACTGAGAAGTTATATGATCCCTGTTGTACTTGTAGTCTTCAAGAGAGTCCCCCTTTACTTGTTAAAATTTCTTGTGTTTTTTTATTATTGTATGTATATATGTTTGTTTGGAGACAAGATCTTAATATATATGTATGTATATATATATAAATATATATACACACACACACACATATCTACACACACACACATATATCTCAGACTGACCAGACTTCCCATCCTCCTGCTGCAGCCTCCCAAGTGCTGGGATACGCACATGCCGAGCTGTCGCCACCGCCACCACCCCATCCTTCCTCTCCCCTTCTTGACCCTGAAGGGCTGACACACCCTCCCTGGGTCAGTTGCTCTTTCTTATAAAGTCAACAAGGATGCGTCTCTCATGTGTGTTACATGTACATATTTTATTTATATAATGTTATAAATACATAATTCTGTAGTCTCACCTATAGCTGTTTTCTTTTTCCTAAAGGAGAAAAGATTCATGCAAAAGACATCAAAAGTATTCTGGAGAACATGGGGATAGAAATGACAAATAAAGAAAACAGAAAGCTGCTCAAAACTCTGCCCGTCTCTAGTAAGCTTTCCCCATACCTAATAATGACATGTAAAAATGTGCTCCTTCAACAAGCATTGACCAATATCTGCACACTCTATCCCAAAACACAGAAAAAATGGGGACCGTTTCCATTGCCCCAGGTTCCTGCTGTCAAAAAGAAAGTCAGGTTGTTTTAAAATTTGGTATTTTTGAAGGTTTCATATTAATTCTAATATTTGAAATATTCCACATTGGTTTAAATATTTATTTTTTGTAAAAAGACCCAATTCTGTACTAGACACGTAATCCCTGAACTTCTTTGCGTCTGGTGCTCACGTACTCACGTGGAAGTCAAAGGGCAGCTAGTGTGGGATGGGTTCTCTTCCACCGTGTTTGCCCTGGGTGGGGGCAAGTTCATTGACCTGCTGAGCCAACTCTTCAGAGGTAGAGGTAGGATGATCACTACAAGTTCAAAGCCATCCTGGTCTGCACGTGAGTTCCTGGCAAAAAAAAGACCCAGCCCTACCTAAGCATTTCTTCTATTTTTTAATAACTTCTTACTTATTTTGGTCGGACTCTATGGTGCTGCAGTTTTCATGCATATGTATATGTATATATATCTTGCTACCTTGCTCATATTTACCTTCTCAGTACTCTCTTCATCCCATTCCCCTTTCTCACTGACCCCTGACCCCCTTCTTTCTCCCAAGTAATTCCCTTCTGCTTTCATACCTCATGTGTGTATGATATGTAAATATGTGTGTGCACACATATATTTTAAAATAGATTCTACATGTGAGGGAAAAGAGCCTTTTTTTTTTCCTAAGTCTTTCACTATGTAGCCAGAATTGATCTGGAACTTTGAGTTGCTCTGGCTGTTGAGATTACAGGCAGGACCCTAGCCAAGCTTCCAGCTAACACTTCTAGAGCCCCTGTGCTCACTTTGATTAGGTTTAGGAAAAGGTCCCCTAAGACAGAAGTCCTATCTTAAGACCTGTTCTTGTTGTTGTTCCTTTGTGAGACATAAAACACTTATGAATCAGAAAGAAAATGAAAGAACTGAATGATAGATAAAAGAAAAAGATGAAGCCAAATTAAAAAAGAAAAAAGTTTTGTGCTTCAGTGCACCTGGGTACAGCTTTTGTACTTAGTCCCCATGGATTCGGTCCCCTGTGCTGAGGCTTCTCCCAGAGCTGGGGTCTAACCTCTCATCTCATTGAGAATGAAATGTGATGTGTCTAAGTCTTTCCTTTCCGTATGTATGAACGTAGACTTTATCATCCTTCAAAAACACCGTTGTGTTTTATCCTACAGCCGACAAAACTCTGTTTAAGAAAGAATTACTGTCTGGTGTGAAGTCATTCAAAGGTGGGTGAGAAAAAGACAAGAACAATCAAATTTGAGACTTTCCTTAAAGTATAAAATAACAAAAAGATGAATTTCATTCACTAATTGTTTGCTGTCTGCTAGGTATTCGAGAATCATCTGGAATATAAAATTATATATAGGAAAAATGGACTCATGCATTGTTACTACACTTACATACATTGTTACACTACTGTTTTCTTGTACAGGTCTATTTTAATTCAACTCTTACTTGGTATTTTGTTCATTTTACATTTAGTACTCAGATATCATTTTCAGAATTTTAGATTCTTGCTAACTTGATCCAATGAAAATGAATATTTTCATTCATTATTAAAAATAAAAAATGTTATTTTTATTTTTTCTTATCCTGAAAAATGAAAGGTTATTATACTGTGCTGACTGGTTTTATGTCAACTTGACACAAACTGATCATCTGAAAGAAGGGTCCTCAGTTAAGGAAATGCCTCCATAAGATCCCTGGAGGCAAGCTTGTAGGGCATGTTCTCAATTAATGACTGATGAGGAGGGCCCAGCCCACTGTGGGTGGTGCCATCCCTGGGCTGGTGGTGCTGAGTTCTATAAGAAAACAGGTGGAGCAAGCCATGGGGAGCAAGCCAGTAAGCAGCACTGATCCATGGCTTCTCCATCAGCTCCTGCCCTGCTTGAGTCCCTCCCTGACTTCCTTCAGTCATGAACAGTGATGGGAAAGTGTAAACCAAATAAACCCTTTCCTCCCCAACTTGCTTTTGGTCATGGTGTTTCATCATAACAATAGAAACCCTAAAATAGACATGTATCATTATTGCTTCCAAATTTTGAGTTTCTTATCGGGGCCATTTGTCCATTATCCTACTGTAGTATAAACATGTATTGCTAATAATTAAAATGACCTCTTTATATATCAACTATAAGCACATTGTCATATACATAGTGAATATTTTCCTGGTTGGTTATTTGCATTTTATTTTCATATACTGTATTGAAATGAAAGGGGGAAACAGCTCACATGCTCTCTAGTTCATCCACTTAAAGTTTACAACTTTAGTAGACCAATAGAGTTGTACAATATCACCACAATCAGTTAGACAACACTTTATCACCCCAAAACGCAGCTCTGCCCGCCCATTAGCAGTGACTCACATACCCATAGTCCTTCAGCCCTAGGAAACTATGATCAACTTTGGTATATGGGTATTTTTCATTTTGTGTACTCAACCACTTCTTTTCTGGCTTCCCCTTATTTTCCTGTGGTTTCAGTTTTTTAACATTTAATTTTTAACTCATCTAAAATACAATATATTATATTATTATACATATATTACACATATAATATATATCACATATTATATAATGTACATACTGACACTTTATAAATAAGTCAGATTTCAGATTGCATCAATAAAAACCATGCCAGTAGTTTTAAATAATTCTTTCTCATTAACTGTAGTTTTCCTTTTATGAAAAAGTATCTTTGGGAGGCTATTTTTTGTTACTGTAGTAAGTCTCAAACCTATTTTTTACCCAGAATTCTATTATTCTCTTCGCCTAGCTCACCAGAACTGCCAAAGTGCACTGCTCTTGTGTAGTTATGGACGCCTGTTCCTGCCATGTGACTTGATTAGTGCCTTTGTGCTCTCACTTCTGGGTAGGAGTTAACAGTTCAAATTTTTCATTTTGTAACAACTTTACTGTTTCTTGTTTTCTTTAAGGAGGGAGAGTTAATGTCCATGATGTGAAAAGTGTTCTTCATAACACTGGTTTCAAGCTGGAAGCAAAAGAACTGAAGGACCTGCAGGCTCACCTGCCAGTGACTGGTGAGCGCTCTCAACTTCTTTATCCCAGAAGAGCCCGTCCTGTCAAGCCTGAGAGCAGCAAGGAAAGAAACAAGATGAAAAGAAAAACTGAGGACAGATTGGATTTCAGGCTTTTCCTGCAGAACCATGCAGGTGGCAAATGCAGGAGACAGGTTAATTGGAACAATGAAGAACGTGGAGACTTCAGAGGGAAGAGGGGCAGTGATACAAAACAAAGGGGAAAATACTGTTCCGCAGTTGAAAATGTGTGGGCCATAGTGACACAGCACTCAGGAGGATCTCTGTGTGTTTTATAATGGTCTCCATAAAGAGATCTGGGTTAGCAAGGACTACGTGATGAGGCCCTATTTTAAAAAAAAAATTGAAAATGCATTTCCTGATTATTAATGCTATTAAACCTTTAAGAAATGTATCTAAAAACTTTTAAACCAACCAGCAAAGACGTCGGTGCCTCACTAGGGGTTCTTTTTTGACTCAGAACTCCTTTATGCTGTTTTGTAAATTAATAGTTATCAATATTTATTGTGTTAAAACTGAAACACATTTTAATAATGTTTATCTATTAATTCTTTAAACTTATTGTTGCTATCTTTTGAGACCGGGTCTCATTGCATAGCCTGATGAAGAAATTTCTATGAAGCCCCAGGTTGGCTTCAAACTCCTGATTCTCCTGCCTCAGTCCTCAGTGCTGGGGGTTGCAAGTGTGTGCCACAAAGCCTGACTCATATTTTTTGAAAAAACAACAAATTTATTACTTGATAAAATACATCTTATGGAAATATTTTCCCAGAGAATAATTGTCTTAACATTTTTATTAATGATTTTAATGCATAACTAGATGCCCATATATGCTTTCTCTTGCAAGCTGCTGGAATATTTTGGTTGTTTTATTTTATTCTGGTTTGAAGTTAATACTGGGGATTGAACATAGGGCCTCACACATGGTAGGTATGCACTCAGCCACTGAGTTGCAGCCCCGGCCCTTGTTGGACTAGTTTAGTTTTGGTAAAAATATATAAAGATAACCTGACTTCATACACATGCAAATCATTGGCAGGAGAAGCGTCTGATAGCCTTTCCATACTTTCTTCCTGGCTATTCTCTCAAAACTGAGCAAGTAGCTTCTTAAAATGTAGCTACCTTCTATATACTTGGTTACAGCAAAGTGTAGTAGTCTGCCCGAGCCTTTCATTTTTACCCATGCATGGCTTCATAACATTCAGTATTTTTTCAAATCAGATTTATGGCTGAGGGGATGGCTCAGTCTGTGGAGCACTTTCCGCACAAGTGTGCGGATCGGAATTCAATCTCAAATCCCACATAAAAAGCTGGACATCACGCACACACTTGTAAGCATGGAGGAAGTGGAGAAGGGACTTGCTGGCCAGCAGTCCTGACATGTTTGTCTCAAAAAATACAGCAGAGGACTCCTGAGGAATGACACCCAAGGTTGAACTCCTGCCTACACACACACACACACACACACACACACACACACGCATGCACACACACACAAAAAATACAAAAACCTTGTTAAGGCCATTCTTAAGTGAAGCTGACATCTTACTACAAGCACACATAGTGCAGGACAGAATGACAGCTAGTGCCTTCAGATGTCCTCATTTCAAAGATGGAAGTAGTTTTCCCAGTCGCCAGTGCAAATGGAGATGCTGTGGGAAAGGTCCAGGGTGTAGGAGTCTCGGGAGGCAGGTGGACCACTCTTGGAGAAGTGCTCTTCTCCGTGTCATCCACACAGCATGAGGGGACTGGTTCTGCTGACCCCAGCAAAACCCCTCTCCCAGAATGCAGTGAGGCAGAAAAGAGAAAGAGTAGTCACTGAATGGACACACAAGCACAGCTTGAGTCTTTTCTCTATTACATGTTTTTGTTGGTTTAAAAGATAAAAATTCTGAGCCAGTGTGGTGGTGCACACCTTTAATTCCAGCACACAGCAGAGGCAGGCGGATCTCTGTGAGTTCAAGGCCAGCCTGGTTGGCAAAGAGAGTTCTAGGACAGCCAGGGCTGTTACACAGAAAAACCCTGTCTCAAAAAGCCAATAAAATAAAAATTCTGAACAAAAGCAAGAACTTTATATGATTTTTTTTTAAAAAAATCTGTCTTCATCTTCAAATCTAAATTTTGAATTTTTTTGCAGAACATGAAAAGGTAGATTTGGATGTGGTGATGGATGCAGCAAAATCTTTCACAGGTGAGAGTTCATGTAAGATGTAGTCCCTGGAAGCCTGAGACTTGGTCTGGGTGGGAACTGCCTTTCTTTAGAGGGTCTACCCTCCAGTGCTCACTGACATCACTCAGCTTCTTACCTAGGCGGAGATAATTTTGTCTCTTTGACAACAATTTTGAACATTAGAAATTTAGAAGCATAGACCCCCTCAGAGAGAGATATTGATTTCAACATGTGTGCCAGTACAGTATTCACTTCACGAGTGTTAGAAGAAATGAAATATAGATTACCATAGTGAATTTGAATGCAAAATTTTTGCATCAGGAATATGATCAGTATGAACAGTCAGTACTATAATTCGGGCCATTAAGTAGAAATGAGAGATTTTGCATACAAGTACAATTATGTAAGTCCTATGCCATCTGTTCTTAATCTTAATGTTCTCATGCTTATATAACAAAACACCATGGTCTGAGTAATTATAATTTATAAATTTATGTTTGTCTTTCATCACTGTGGGCACTGGAAAATCCAACACCAACACGCATGCCTACCCAGCATCTGCTGAGTTTGGGGCCACTTCCTGCTTTAGGCGGTGCCTTGGACACTGTGTCTTCACACTGTGGAGGATGGAAAGGGAAAACAAAGGGCCTCCTGCTCCTGAGGCCCCTTCATAGCGCCATAATCCCATGCAGGAAGGGCACCATGACCTCCTGCCTCTTGTTGCCACCATACTGAAGATGAAGTTCCAATGGGAATTTTGGAGAGAATTCAAATGGTCGTGCTGCTGCCATCACCGGCTGTTACACAGGGCTGCTCCGTGCTGTACTGACCCCAGCACAGAAGACAAGTGCTGTCCTCTTACCCGACTTAAAAAACGCTTTCAGATAACTCCAAATTAGTCACATCGGCTCACATCCTGTACTGGCTTGCCCTGCTGTTAAAGAGAATGCTGGATCTCATTATACTGTTCTTAACTTAAAATTATTATCTCTTAACCTGAAATAATTCCCATTTTCTTAAAGGAGAAAAAGTTGACGCCAAAGACATAAGAAACTTTCTGGGAAGCATGGGAATTGCACTCACTGAAAGAGAAGAGTCGAAGCTGTTAAAATCTCTGCCCATTGCTAGTGAGTACTTAGTATGCCGCTGGGGTTCAGAGAGATGAATGGAGTACTGTGGGAGTCCTGGGTGAGAACGGCCATGAATAAGAAGCCCTTGTCTTGTTTGTGTTTTAATTTGACAGTGAGAAACTTCTCCCTTATATTCAGCCAGTGAGCCCTGGGTAATTTCTGTAGCCCCGCCCCCAACTCCCACAACGTACCTCACGGCTGTCTGTCCCCTGGGAAACCTCCCCTCTCCCCACAATGCAGCTAAAAGATAAATTCCTGTGAGCAGGGTCCCTTCAGCATCACTCGCCTGTGCACACAGTACCCCTCTGTCAGTGGATAACCCACAAGCCTCTCAAAAGTTCTGCCTCTGGATCACCTGCAAGGCTCATGGGGTGGGGAGTGAGGAGACCTAGAGGCTGACCTTTTACCTCTGCATCCCGCCCATTTCTAAGAACCTCAACAGAGCCGTTCTTCCCTGCCCCCATTGTTTCTATCCCAACTGTCCCCCTCCCAAAAGAGGGCAAGCTTGCACATTGGCTGGGTACTAGTGCCCCCTGGAGGGAGCAGCAGCGTCCCGAGCAGCCAAGGCTCAGTATCCATCTGAATTCTCGCCACAGGCACATTAGACTGCCGCCTCCCCGGGTTTGCCACTTCCCTCATCTGAATTCCGCATGCACCTAAGACTGCCTATTTGCTGTCTCTCATTTCCCCGCTCTGAATTCTCGTCTCATGCACCTAAGGCTGCCTATTTGCTGTCTCTCATTTCCCCGCTCTGAATTCTCGTCTCATGCACCTAAGGCTGCCCCTTCCCCGTGTCTGCCACCTCCCCCACTCACCTCCTCATTGTTCTTTCAAGGAACAATCTGAAAATTGCCTTCTCCTTCCCTCCCGTAAGCCCTGCCTTCTTGCCTTCCCTGCCTCCCTCCTTCCTTTGGTATCACTGGTGATCTTCAGAGTGCTAAGCCAGCCCTCTACCACCCTGCAGCTTTCCTAGCACTTTGTCTCAGGGAAAGTAGCAAGGAGAGGCAGATGTCCTCTACTGGAGAGCGCATCAGACACGTGCCAGACGTGGAGGGTCCACAGTCTGGAGCTCTCTGGGGACAGATAGAGCCCATGAGGATATGTTGTGTCCATAAATACTATCTGTCCCATTTTTCCTTCACCTTCGCTTATGATAAGAGTTAATCTAGCAAGTAATTTAAAATATTTGTTTTTATTACTGCTCAAATTGACAACTTTTTTTTTCATAGCTCAGACTAGCCTTGAACTCACTATGTAGCCCAAGCTTGCCTCAAATTGTAATTCTCCTGTCTCAGCTTCTCTAATGCTGAGAGGAGGTATGTGGTAACATGCCTGACAGGTAACTATTTTTAATATTATCCTTTTATATGGCCTGCCATTTGATTAAACATATAGGTCTGCCTCATGGGCAGAAAAGGGGGAAGGCTATAGTGCAATAATAAAAGAAAACAAGTAGGAAGCCAAAGAGAAAAATGTGTGTATAACACGCCTTACCAGTTGCCATGTGTGCCAACTAAAGTTTCAGACTTAGCAAGTTGAGAGCAGTCCTTCTGCTGTTATTTGAGGGTGAAACAGATTTCTAGGTAAGTCATATGTTCATGGCCAGAGATGTAGCTTAGTGGTAAACTGCTCTCCTCGCTTGTACAAGGCAGAGAGAGAGAATATTACAGTTTCTCATCCCTTTCCTTGTGTTTCACCGTGTCTTACAGAGGATGGAACCATCTATAAGAAAAGATTACTGAGCAGTGTGGTGCCCATCAAAGGTATGAGTCCCGAGAACGGGACCTGCAGTTCCTGCCTTCACATTTACTTTGTTTAAAGGTCTCACTGACTGGAGTCTTGCTGTTCCATGATCCCGCGAGTTTGCTGACTCTGGCTCTAGCCTCAGAACTCAGCTACGGCTTACAGCACGGCACCCCTCTTGTGGTTTGCCATAGCTTAGGAAGGCGTTTAGTCCTGTGTCACTGTAGCAGACCTGAGGATCTTTCAGTTACAAGGTTCTCTCTATTACAGTTTATCTTCAGCTGTGATCACGTCAACTGAGACTTGGACCTTAGTGAGGATCTTTTTCTCTCCCCAGCTCCAATGGTGACCAATCTGGGTTGTAAAATAGCCAGCATCTCACTGTCCCCCGGGATTGAATCCATGGTCTTTAAGATCCATAGCCTTTTTTAAGGATTTATTTTTTTTAATTATGTGCCGTGTATGTGGGTATATGCACATGTGTGCAGGAGCCCATAGAGTCCAGAAAAGAGTCACCTCCCCTGGAACTGGAGTTACAAGTGACTGTGAGCTGCATGATGTGTGTGCTAGGAACCAAACTGCAGTCTTCCGGGAGAGCAGAATGTGCTTTGAACCACGGAACCCCACTCTCAATATCCTTAAAGCTGTCATCTTCCACTCAGGGAATCCCTTGCTTTACTTCCCTCTCCTTATTTCTTAAGGGAAAAAAGTCCACTACTCTAAGCTGCCACTCATTTTGAAGGCTGCAGAATTTGAGCTTGAGAAGGAAGACTGTGAGGACCTGATGAATCATCTGCCTTTGGATGGTGAGTATTTCACACACCACTGTGTTGGAGGAAATGCTGCTTGCTGGTTCTGGCCGCCCAGCTAGCTTAGACCCGAAATAATCACACAGAAACTGTATTAATTAAATCACTGCTTGGACCATGAGCTCTAGCTTCTTATTGGCTAACTCTTATATTAATTTAACCCATTTCTATTAATCTGTGTATCCCCATATGGCAGTGGCTTACTGGCAAAGTTTTGGCGTGTCTGACTCTGGCGGCAGCTCCATTGCTTCTCTTTGCCTCTGCCCTTCTTTCTCCCAGCTTACAGCCTAGCTTTCCCCTCCTTTCCGTTCTTCTCTGCCATAGGCTCAAAGCAGTTCTTTACTCATTAACCAATAAAAGCAACACACAGACAGAAGGACCTCCCACACCACCACTGTCACCAGGACTTCTGTGTAAGGCCTTATAAGCATTTAAAAAAAAAAAAAAGAAAGAAAGAAAAAGAAAACAAAGGCAGTCTCTTCAGAACGTTTACGGAACATTTGGCTGTGTTCACGTCGTCTATGCAGCCAGTTAACAAGCATGCTCCACCCTACTTCATCTCTTCCTTTGCATGTTTGCCTATTTCTCTTTTTTTTGTCCGATGCTGTAGCCCACATGCTTTAAATGCATGTCCGTCCTCCTGAATGCTGGGATTACTGGCCTAAATGTATAGACCTACTTCTAATGAAATAGTTCATTAATGCTTTTATAAGATCAATTCTGCTAGACAGGAATGTCAAAGAGGCAAAACCAGTGTAATCCATCAGGAAGGAAATGAGAGATGAGCCCAGGGTCTTCATGGGACTGTTCTGTAATTCAGACCCAGGACCAGTATCTAGAGGGACAGAATGGCAGCCTAGCTCAGTACAGTGATGGCTGATGTCTTAAAGGCCCAGCTCCTCCTTTTTTGCTTCTTCTTGAGCTAAAATAGTTAATAATGGAAATCATGAAAGATGGCTGAATCCAACTCTTTACAACAAGTATGCATTGTAATATTTCCAACCAGATTGTCTTTTCTTACAGAAAATGAAATGGTTGATTTAAATGTGTTAATAAATGAAGCAAAAGCTTTTACTGGTAAGTAGTTCTAGTTAAAAGGCATTCACTATTAACTAAGGCCTTAATATTTTATAGAAAAAAATATTGTCTTCAAGCATTAGTTTTCTTTTGAGGCTACTACTGTCATGCAAAATTAAGAGTTGAATATTTGTTTCACAGTCTTATACTTGATTTGGGCTTTGTTTGTTAGGATGTGACTCTCTCTCTCTCTCTCTCTCTCTCTCTCTCTCTCTCTCTCTCTCATGGGGGGGTGGGCGGTATTCAGGAAACATTACTGGGAAATTAGACCTGCTGTCTAAACAGCCAAAACATAAAGGAGTACTATTCAGTCTCAAGGTGGGGTTTGATTTGTATCTGGAATGTGAGCTTTCCCTTCTCTTGAATTAAAGGATAAGTTCTTCTTCTTAATAAACGACACATTCACATGCCCCTTGAACTTATGTAGCTTAACGACTTCCCTTGAGATTTCAATCCTATAACAGGATTGTACCACATAAATAATTTAAATAATTTTTCCATGATCTAAAACCATCCAGGCTTGGGGCATAGCTTAGACCAGAAAGAACTTACAGGAGGACCTGAGAGTTAATCCCAGAACCCACAGAAAAAAACTGGACATAGTGGCATCAACTTGTAATCCAAGTGCTAAGAATGCAGAGCCAGGCAAATCCTTGGAGTCACTGACAATCAGCATTGCCTACTCAGCAAGCCCCACCTCCCAGTGAGAAACCCATCTCAAAAAAATAAATAAATAAATAAATAAATAAATAAAGGTGGACACCTCCTGAGGATCAAAGGCTGACCTCTGGCCTCCACGTGCACATGTGCACAGAAGTGCTTGCATAGCCATTCGCACAGTAAGTAAATAAAATCGTTCATTCATTGCTAAAATTCTTACCTGTTAACAATCTGCATCTTTCTAAAGGGAAGAAGGTTGGAGTCGATAATCTAAAGCATGTGCTGAGGAAAGTGGGGCTGGTGCTCCCCGACAAAGCATACAAGGATCTGCAGAGATTCCTGGCAGTTTATGGTGCGTACCGAGGTCACTCCTTCAGACTTGGATTAGGGGCGTAGAGGGTGAGCTCATCTGGAATTATACATTGCTCTCCAGGAAAACCCTTTAACAAAACACAATGCTGATGGTAGGGAAGTCTTGTTGCCTGTTCTAGAAGGCTGACAATATCTCCCACAAGCCTCTACCACCAAACTTAAATGTTCCTGCTGCCCTGGGCACACTGCCAACTCTAAATCATGACCAAGAAGAGGAGTGGAGAGATGGCTCAGTGATTCTGAGCACTTGTTGCTCTTGCAGAGGACCAGGGTTTGGTTTCGGCACCCACAAAACAGTTCAAACCCATCCGTAATTCCAATTCCAGTGGATCTGATGCCCTCTTCTGGACTTTGCAGGCTCTACACACATGTAGTGCACAAAACATCCACACAGTTTCCAAAACGAAGAGGAAAATAAGAGAAAAGAAAAGGGAGAAAGAGGAAGTTAAGACTTTTTAATTCAACCAGCGTATATACTTATAACTCACGTCTTCATATCTGGGTTCATTCTTACATTATGGTAAAAGTAAACCTCCAAACAGATCAGAGGGTTAGTTGAGGAATTTTCCTAGAATCAAGGATGTCGTCTTGTGTTTGTGCTGTCCTTGTCAGTCTTCCCAGCAATTTACTCTATTATGTAGTTATCCTGTAACTATACCCTGTTGTATTCTGAAGCTCTCTTACCTTCCAGATGGTGGGAGGATGTATAAGAAACGACTGCTCAAGTGTGTAAAGAATCTCAAAGGTCAGTGAGACGCAGGGTGGACAAGCAAGTAATGAGTCCTTGACCGGGGGTAGTGGTGCATGCCTATAATCCTCCTTGGGAAGCTGAGGCAGGAGGATTGTGATTCAAATTCTGTGTGTACTACATAGCAAGTCCCTGTATCAAGGGGAGTAAAGTTCATGTATAGTATTAGCTCTTCAAATGGCCCAGCTTTGGTTCCTGCCAATTTATTGATCCATCAACATGACTTGTAACTTGTTTCTCATGTTCGAATGCTTGAACTTTGAGAGACGTGGGTTAAGTATCCTACTGCTGTAGAAAATACTACCAGTTTTCTGGTTAGGTTTGTGTAGGTTGGCAGTTTCAACCCTAAGACATTAGACTGGCCTTCTCCTCTGTTGATTACTCAGGGAGACTGGAGACCCCTGGATCGGTTGAAACGGAATATCCTGTTTCTATTTTATATACACTATGCAAACCACTGTCCTTTTCATTTTGTGTGTTTTGTTGTTTGTTGTGTTTTGTTTTGGGAGGATAGGACCTTATTTTGTAGCTGGGGCTGGCCTGAAATTCATTTTGTAGTCCAGGCTAGCCTCCATTTGCAGCAATCCTCTTATGTCAGACAATTAAGTAATGGGGTACAAGTACATCCCACCACACCCGGGTGCTCTTTTTCTTTTAATTAGGAGACTATATTTTAAAATACTACCAGAGGCTGAAATAGGAGGATTTCAAGTTTGAAGCCATCCTGTAAAACTTAGCCTTACTCTATCTGAAAAAAAAAAAGTTTTTAAGGACATGATGGGGATGTAATTTAGTGGTAGAATGCTTGCCTAGCATATATAAGTCCCAGATTCAATTCTGCAGGAAAAAGAAAAACTACCAGAAAATTCTCCAACTTTAGAAGTGACCACTTCTCAAGAAAAATAACTACTTGGGAAGTAAGGACAGGGGCTGGAGACATGGATCAGTGACTAAAGAGCACTTACTGCCCTTGCAGAGGACCTAGGTTCAGTTCCCAGCACCCACATGTTGGTCACAACCATCCTTACCTCCAGTTCCGGGGATCTGATGTCCTCCTCTGACCTCTATATGCATGGGCACTACGCATGCATATAGTGTACATAAATACAAGCAGGAAATATTCTCACATACCTAAAATAAATCAATCTAATTGACATGCCAGTGTGGTTGAGGGAAATCCCATGGGGTCCTAACCTGAGGTGAAAAGCTATATAATTAATGACTACTGGAAGAGACTTTGCCTTTCCTAGGAATGAGTCCCCTAACTAGTTACCCAATACCAAGCGGTCAGTCCCTCAAAACTGTGTGTGTGTACAATACTAAATGAACTCAGTAGTTTATATATTTATTCATATATATGTAAAAATAGTTAAAGAATAAATGACAATGAATTTGAGAGGGAAATATGGAAAGGGTTGTAAGGAGAAAGAGGATAGAGGAATTTATATAACTATATTTTCATTTTTTTATGTATAATAAATGTTTTATATAGGTATATATAATACATAATTATAAGGTTGTTTATTAGATTATTTTAAAATAAAAGTTGTTTTAGAACATTAAAAAGATTGCTTAAAAGATATATGCATATTTATGTCATTTGGCTTTTATGTTCATTTGTATTGTTTTTTTTTTAATTTATTTATTTATTGAGGATTTCTGCCTCCTCCCCGCCACCGCCTCCCATTTCCCTCCCCCTCCCCCGATTAAGTCCCTCTCCCTCATCAGTTTGAAGAGCCATCAGGGTTCCCTGACCTGTGGGAAGTCCAAGGACCGCCCACCTTCATCCAGGTTTAGTAAGTTGAGCATCCAAACCGCCCAGGCCCCCCCAAAGCCAGCACGTGCAGTAGGATCAAAAACCCATTGCCATTGTTCTTGAGTTCTCAGTAGTCCAGGGGCTGGAGAGATGGCTCAGTGGTTAAGAGCATTGCCTGCTCTTCCAAAGGTCCTGAGTTCAATTCCCGGCAACCACATGGTGGCTCACAACCATCTGTAATGAGGTCTGGTGCCCTCTTCTGCCTGCAGGCATACACACAAACAGAACATTGTATATAGTTTCATTTTTTAATATTCTTTTTTTTTTTTTTTGGTTTTTCAAGACAGGATTTCTCTGTGGTTTTGGAGCCTGTCCTGGAACTAGCTCTTGTAGACCAGGCTGGCCTCGAGCTCCCAGAGATCCTCCTGCCTCTGCCTCCCAAGTGCTGGGATTAAAGGCGTGCACCACCACCGCCCAGCCATTTTTTAATATTCTTAAAGTTTATAAAATGTCAGGCAGTGCCTGTTTGATTCCCAGAACTCACACTAAAAAAAAAAGGCAAAAGTCTCCTTCTCTTTCACAAATGGAACCTTCTATTAAAGACAAATCTATGTACACATGAATGCTTGTTTCCCTGCTTTTTCTACTGTTAGCAGGTGTATCTGACTCTTGGACATGTATGCAGTAACAGTTTTCTTGGGCTCTAGTGTTTAACTTCCCGGTAGGAGTTTTTTGATGCGTGAGCACGATCAGTTTTTTTCACCCATAAGAATCAATTCCCACAATCTCATCCCATACCCTTCTTTCTTAAGGGACACAGATCAAAATAAAAAAAGTGGAATCTTTCTTGGAAAACCTGGGAATTAAGATGAAAGATGAGGAACTTGAAGAACTAATGGCCCAGCTACCATCTGAGGGTGAGTACTGCAGACATCACCCTGTGTGTCAGAGAAATACAGCCCTTCAGTGAACACTGGTTCTCTGCCCTGCTCCTCCTCTTGGCCATTTCAGTGTCTTCATATAGATCAGGGGTTTAACCTTACTGTGCCATGACCTGTTTCTACATCTGCTATAACAGTACCCTTCTAAGTAAACAAAAAGAAGCAGGGGATTACAAAGAAACAAGTCATACTAAAATACAGTTTATCAAAACATTCAAATTACAAATTGGTTAATACTTTTTAAAGCAGGTCAAATTGTTGTCACTTTAGGATAGAGATGGGCATAAACAACATTTCAACATATTTGCAACAGTAACACTGGCATGAGCCCTGGGTGACTTACATTGGTGACAAAGTTACAGATTTCTTTGTGGTTTTCTGCGCAGAGTAACAATCAAATGCTAAGTTTCAGTTAATAGGTAGTGTAAATACATATATATTTTTCAATTAAGTTCAAGAAATCCCTGAATTCTATCAGTACATGAACACCAAGCCAAGAACCCCTGCTAGCCATCCAGCCCTCCTGCTCCCTGACTTCTCTGTAAGCAGAGCTCTGACAGAGCAACAACAGAGGCTGTGTGGAGCAAGTGAAACAGGGAAATAGCTCAGTGGCTGGAGAGGTGGGTCAGCAGTTAATGCCTGCTGCTCTTGTGGAGGATCCGCGTTTGATTCCCAGCACCCATGAAGGGTAGCTCACGACTGTCCAGAATCCCAACTCCGAGGGCACCAAACACCTCTGATGTCTGTGGACACCTGCTCATGTGCGCATATCCACACAGAGACACATCACACACAATCAAAACCTGCATACACATGCAGACCCATATGCAATGAGATAAAAAATCTGCCTGCTTCCCTGAAATGATGTAGGTGGAAACAGAGCTCTGAGCTGGAGTGTGACACTGTAAATTAGGAAAAAGCATCATGCAGTCCAAACCCAACGGACTCTCCACAGAGAGCCTTTCCTGCCCTCCTCGCCTGAAGCATTCCTAGCTTCCATAAATTTTTATTCCAGGGTCCTGTTTTATTTTTGATAGTGAAAATTATCCCTTTTGTTTGTATGTTCATTGTTTGTCTTCCTCACTAGATTGTACACTAGGAACTCATCCTCTTCCTTGAGGATGCTTCCTTTAACACCCACAAATCCTCACAAAGTACCCAGCACAAGGAAGGTACTCTGTATTTGCTGAGGGACCGACAAAATGAAAATCTGTTAAGGTCATATTCTCCTTATACATAACTATGCTAAGTTATTTCTTAGCTGAGATGTTTCTGGTGGTCTCTAAAGTAAAGGAAAAAAGAAGATACTATAATTATTCATTTCACAGTATAAACTGTCTATGTTCCAAGATAGCACTATCTTGGATAAATCCATAAAATTCTAAAGAAAACTAGAAAAAAAAGTCACTGAATTCTTAGGTTCTTCATAATTTCAGAAGGTAATAGAGTGTAACTTTTATGAATATTAGAAACATGGAATCATATTCCCTAATTTACAGGTAACAGAACAGTGGATGTAAATGAACTGATAGATGTCGTCAGTTACATCAAGGGTAAGTGTCAAGCCATGATAGGAAACACTTATAAATAACATGTTAAGTACTTAGCAATTAATGCTGGGCAAGTATCTTTCCCATTCACAAAGGTTGCTGCACCACTGCCTGGCAAGTTTACAGTCTTTTATATGGCATCTTTTCACTTCTGTGGATTCACTGAATTCAGGTAAACCATAACATGTATTTATACAATACTTACAGTATTGTGTGAAATTTTCACTGAAAATTCCCAATGTAGAATCAGATGTTCATCATCAAAGGAAATCAGAGCAGGAACCTGGAGGCAGGAGCTGATGCAGAGGCTATGGAGGGGTGCTGTTTACTGGCTTGCTCCTCATGACTTGCTCACGAGCCCAGGGATGACACCACCCACAATGGGCCGGCCCCACCCCCTGTCAATTACTAATTTAAAAAATGCCTTGCATCTGGATCTTATGTAGGTATTTTCTCAATTTATATTTCCTTCCTTCAGATAAATCTAGTTGTGTGTCATGTTGACATAAGACTAGCAAGCTCAGATATCAAAACACAAAGAACCAGTCATACCCTTTACCCCAGAGACCCCCTCCTAGAAAAGTATCCTACAGGAGGACTTTACTGGATAAAATTTAAAATCCTATTTCAAGATTTTTGTTCTCATACTCAGTAGGAAGGGAACTATAATAAGTTAGAAATGTCTAAGTGTATATAAGAGAAGCACTATACAAACCATTATGTAGTAAGAGAACCACAAACTTGAGATCAGCCTGAGCTTCATCAAGACTTTTTCAAAAAAAAAAAAAATAGAACATTAGTTAAGTGGGATAGCATGAATTAAAACACTAACTATAAAGATTATATATTCTCTTTACTGTATTTATACTAAAACTGGAAGAGTACACAGGTTAGTGTGGCCTCTACACAATGATGATACACAAATTCATGAAGTAGTCCATACTTTTCAAGATATATAAAGAACTGCAAAAAAAACCAAACACATAAGCTAGGTATGGTGATGCATGCCTTTGGCCCCAGCACAGGGGAGGCCAAGGCAGGTGGATCTCTGAGTTCAAGGCCAGCCTGGTCTTCAGAGCGAGTTTCAGGACAACCAGAGCCACACAGAGAAATCCCTGCTCAAATAGCCAAAACAGTAAATAAACACCTAAAATACAATTTACCCAGTTAATAAATAATAAATTGAATAAACAGTTCTCAAAAAGGAAATGCAAACAGCCAATACATGCTTTAAAAGGTCCTCAGCATCCTTAACTAGCATAGCTATGCAAAGAGTTTGGGTATAGAGTTTATTTAGTGGGTTATGGAGAAGGAAAGGAGGGGGAGAAGGTGGGAAGAGGAGGAAGGGAGAAGAGACAGGGGCAGAAGCTGCCTCTCCAGAAGAAGGGGAGAGATAGAAATGGGGGGGGGGACCGGAGAGGAGGTCGAAGGGAGATTGGGAGTGGGACAAGGTACACAGGAGGGAGAGAGAGAGAGAGAGAGAGAGAGAGAGAGAGAGAGAGAGAGAGAGAGACCTGAGAGGAGGTAGGGCTATGGAAGGGGGAGTTGGGAATGGGGCTTGTCTCTTAAAGGGACAGGATACCAAGATGAAAGACCAGGCCAGCAGATTACAACAGTACCTTAAAAAATATTTATAAGGAAATTATTTTAGGTTGAAAAAGCAAACACAAGCCAAGCATGGTGACACACATTTATAATTTCAGCACTCAGGAAACTGAGGCAGGAGAATCACAAATTTGAGATCAGCCTGGTCTTCATAGTAAGATAAAGTACAAAATTATATTTACATTAGATTTTCACATCAAATAAATAGTCATTATCAAAGACTAGAAAGAAAAACTGAGAAATGTTTCTCGTAGGGTAATGGGATTTTTGCCCCTCCCACCCCTTTATAATAGCCTTTAGTGTGGTGAAATCTCTTACAGTTAATAAGAAAAGCTTTATTCCTTCTGCTGAAATGAGATGAGTTGTTGGAATGCATAGCAACCAAAGAAGTAAATTACAGGCAAATATAATTACTAAATAAAAATTAAAGTTTCCACTGGTGTGTATTCCCAGGTACAATGACATATACCGCTAGTCCCAATCTACTTAGGAAACTGAGACGCCAGCCTGGGCAACATAGGCAGCATGAGCAACACAGAGAGGCCTTGTCAAGAAGAAGGGAGGCTGGTGTATAGAGAAAACCATATTCAAGTGAGGAAGAGGAGGAAGGAAATGTTACTAAAGCCTTGCTTATAGCTGGTCTGGTGCAGGTTCTGCACAGTCCTCGGGGTTTCCAATCCTGGACTCTGTCCTTCGTCTCCAGACTAAGAACTACAGATGCAGGATTTCCCAGTGCTCCTTGTCACTCCAGGTGTGCAGGGCAACGGTCCACGTACACACGGACAGCACTTACCATCCTCTGTAAGAATTGTTTCTATAACTGCACCCCATCTCTCCTCCTTCCTAAGGAGAAACCATTGACAGCCAGAACTTGGAAAAGTTCCTGGCAAACGAGGGCATCGAGCTCACCGAGGACGAGATGAAGGACCTGATGCCTTACCTGGAATTTGACGGTGAGGTTTCTGCCTGGGAGGTAGTGTCTCCTTGAAAGTGCACATTCGCGGCCAGTATAGATGATCCTCAGAAATGATCTTTTCTGTATCCCCTAAAGCACTTGAGTGTGTGTGTGAATGACCTTCTGTCTTAGTTAGGATTGCTCCTGCTATGACAAAACACCGTGACCGAAAGGCAAGTTGGGAGGAAATGGTTATTCAGCTCACACTTCCACATCACTGTTCATCGTTGAAGGAAGTCAGAACAGGAGCTCAAACAGGGTGGGAACCTGGAGGCAGGAACTGATACAGCAGCCATGGAGGCGTGCTGCTTACTGGCTTGCTCCTGTGATTGCTCAGTCTGCTTTCTTATAGCAGGAACAGGAGCCCAGGGATGGCATCACCCAGTGGTCTGGGCCCGCCCTCATCATCCACCAGTTAAGAAAATGCCCTACAGCCAGATCTTATGGAGGCATTTTCTCAATTAAGATTCCTTCTTTTCAGATAACTCTGGCTTGTGTGTCAAGTTGACATGAGACCAGCCAGCACATCTTGTTGAAATGCAGGCTTGGTTTCAGGTCTAGGGTGAAGCCTTGCATGTCTAACAGGCTCCAATGTGGCACCAGTGTTCCTGGTCCATCGGCCACATCTTGAGTGCTGAAGATCTAAAAAGGAAAGAGAACAGCCTGTGATTTCCTTTTGAAATCCCCAAGTAAAACCAACAAGTCCGTGGGGGGTGGGGAGGGGGGGCACAATTCTAACCCAAAAGGGAAGTACAAAAATATGAGTGAGGCTCTGGAGAAGCAGGGTTTGGGCTGATTGATGATTTACTTTCTGAGATGCAGGTCAGTGATGGGGCACTCGCCTAGCATCGTGCCTAAGGCCCTGAGTTCGAATTCTAGCTCCATCAAAATAAACAAATAAAAGCCAGGTGTGGTGGTGCACATCTTTAATCCTAGTACTGAGGAAGCAGAGGCAGGTGGATGTTCAAGGCTAGCCTGACTACAGAATGAGCTCCAGGACACTCAGGGCTACACAGAGAAAACCCTGTCTCGGAAAAACAAAATGACTATATATATATATTTATTTATATTTATATAAAGCTACAGCAAAGCTAACGTGTGCTCCTCAGCCTTCTCCTCCACGGCTTCCATCCTGTTATGCTGCAAACCACTGAGCCATGATTCTCTAAAGCCGCTTTGTTTCTTTAGTCTCACCACCACTTTGTCTGGAATGTTCCCCCTCTACTCCATCCCCATCCACGATGTACTCACGAAATCCTGCTTGACTGACCCATGCTCCCTTTTGTGTTCTCTGATTCCTAGTTCACCATTAACCCCTCAACCAAACAGCACCGTTTCTTCTCTAAATTCTGATAGGATTTTGTTAGGGACAGAATATATCCCTTTTTATACTTTTTATACACTTCTGGCATCTCCCAACAGATTTTAAAGTTCTTAAAAGAAAAAGTCCAATGTCAAATGCTCATAGGAATGAATCACAGACTTGTCCTCAAAAAGCTTTGGGTCCAGTAGAGGAGGAAGCACATAAAAATAATGTGATATATAATGTGATAAATATATGCAGAGGAACATATGGCCAAGATTGAAGTTACTAGGGGAAAGACTGGCTTACCAAGTTGCAGGGCACCTTTCCAGTCAGAGACAGACTGTGTCCTCACTATTGCAAAGCACATTTGTCATGGTTCTCAAAAAAGACTTCCAGGTCACCAAAAATGAATAAAGTGTGGAGGTAGAAGAGCTAATTGGGAAAAGGAAAGGATTAGCAGAAATTAGATGGGGAGAAAAGATTATCAGGGGTGACTAGAGCCACACATGGAAGACGATGATATGATGGAACCCACTGTCGGGTTCTAACATATGTAACTAATATAGGCTAATAAACGCTTGGTGGTGGTGGCACACACCTTTAATCCCAGCCCTCGGGAAGCAGAAGCAGGTGGATCTCTCTGAGTTCGAGGCCAACCTGGTCTTTTTAAAAAGACTTGTCAGAACAAAGAGCAGGTCCTTCCCTCCTTATTGTAACATTTGAGCATATACCAACATATTTTTCTTTATATCTACACTTTTACCTGTCTCATAGGTAACATATATATATATATTATATACATATTATATCTATATTTGTGCTTTCCAGTGAGATGGCTCAGCCACAAGGGTGCTTGCTGCCAAGCCTGACAACCTGAGTTTGATCCCCAGAACACACATGGTGGAAGGAGAGAACCAGCTCCTACAAGTTGTCCTCTGATATCCGTGTGCATGCTATGGTACTCATGCATGCATAAGGGCGTGTATGAATGCGTGCATGTGTACACGTGCGTGCACATGCAGACACACACAAATGTTATAAAAATTAAATATATATCTATTATCATCTGTTGGGAAAAGATACGTGTAGATTTGAGGCCAGACTCTGTGGACAGTGCTGCTTCCCCTCTTAATGACCTGTAATTTTGAGCCCCATTCCTTCGACTGTGAAAGAGTGGCGGCACTGAGGAAGGAGAATTACGTGTCTCCTATAGAAGTCATTATCGGTCTCACCAGCCTCAGCTGAGAGAAAGGCTCACCCAGATTCCAAAGCAAATGCATACAAGTTCAGCCTAGTACTTTCTGTGGGAGGCCAGGGGCGCTTGAGGTGACAGGAAATCATGTAATGGGTTGTTTTAAATAATTTCACAAATTTTAATTAACCTTACTAAATTTTTATGTGGCTGCCTCTGTGTCTGAATCAAATGTTTTACAGGAAACGGGAAGGTTACCATCCGATCCATAATGGAGGGCCTGAGGAAGTTTAAACGTGAGTGAAAACTTACTTAAGTGCAATTTGAAATTGATAATTTGATGGCATATATTAATTTTCATGTGTGTTTTCTTGGTTGTAAAAGTTCCCCTCTGCTAGTCACCTTCAGGGCTGTACACAGTGTTGACTCTTAACCTTGTCTTCCAGCCAAAGGAATGATGAGTCTGCACAAGCTGTTAAGAACTGCCAGCAGCATGAATGGTAGGTCACAGCTTTAGTCTGCCGGATTTTCCATTCCTGTCTTGTCAGCTTGTTTCCATCTGCTGGTTCATAAGATGCCTCTGCATTATCCTTCCAACTATTTCTCTAAGTTCCTTTGGCCGCGGTAGTCCATATTACACTGTATCACACTGCGAATCAGACATCTCAAATTGTTTTCTCTTGTATTCAGTGATATTTTAATTACATTATGACATCTTCAGTATCACCATATAGTTTATAATGTAGCTGGTTCTGACTCTAGTCTTAAGGGAAGCAATTCAGTTGTTTGTTGGGCTTTTGTGTCCATACCAGTACAGCAAAAGAGGTGAATTTAGATAATGGTCTTTTTGTTCTCTTTTGGCTTCCAAATTCTAGTTTTAACTGGTAAGGGCGAGAGGACACTATTAAGGTGGAAAAGAAGGGTCCAGAATTAAAGAAAATATTTGTAAATGGCATGCTAATAAGGGTTGAATATCTAAAATATATAAAGAAACCTTATAATTCAATAATTAAATGTGTAAATATAGGGCTTGAACTATAGCTTAGTGGTAGAGCTCTTGTCTGGCAGGTGTGAGACCCTAGGTTCACTTCCCAGTTTGCAGGCGGGACAAGCAGATACAGTCTTTCTCTCTGGTAGACAGTTTCTCTCGTTCTGCTTACAGTCACCTGCTGGCCAAATACATTCAATGGAAAGTTCCAGAAACAAACAGTTCATGCAGTTTAAACTGTATGCTATTCTTAGTAATGTGATAACATTTAGCGCTGCCCCTGCCCCCACTGTGCTAAGGACAAGAACCAATCCTTTGTCCAGAATATGGACTTCATACACGTCAACCCATTAGTTGCTAATAAACCATCGCAGTTATAACTACTGCATTGTTCTTCTTGTGTAGTCTTCAATTTTCTTAATAATGGCTCCAAAACACAAGAATAGTGATGGGGGCCATCCGGCTTTGCCGAGAGAAACCAGAAAGTACTTCCGGCAAATGAGAAGATGAAAGACTTCATTCATCTCAGGGCAAGAAAACATTAGCTCCTCATTTTAACCTCTTACTGTGCTTACTTTACAAAGTAGTATTTTGCCATTACCATGTCTGTTTAGAAAGAAAGATACTGTATAAGATTCAGTATCCTTCATGGTTTTAGGCATCCACTGTGGATCTTTAAATATATATCCTGAAGATGAGACTGCTGTACCCAGTGTTTTTGAATGGCCAAAATATATGAATAGACCTTCAAGGATTATATTAAAATGACAAAGAAACAGGTGGAAAGATGTTAAACATTCTTATTCACTGAGGAAACACAAAACAACAATAAATTATAACTTTATACCCTCTAATGTAGATGCATTAATAAAAAGAAGAAAGCCAGTCAGGGTAGCACACATCTTTAACCCCAGCACTCAGGAGACAGCAACAGGAGGAGCTCTAAGTTAGAGGCTAACCTGGTCTACAAAATGAGTTCCAGGATGGCCAGGGCTACACAGAGAAAACCCTCTCATGAGAGAAAAAAAGAGAAAGAGAGAGAGAGAGAGAGAGAGAGAGAGAGAGAGAGAGAGAGAGAGAGAGGAGCAGCAAGATGGTTCAGTGGGTAAAGGCACTTGCCACCAAGCCTGTGTTTATCCCCAGGACCCACATGCTGGAGCAAGGTGGAATGGCTCAGCAGTTAAGAGCACTGCTGCTCTTCCGCAGGGCCGGGTTCACTCCCAGCACCCTCATGGCACAACTGTCTGTAACTCCGGTGCAGGGACTCTGAAGCCTCTTCTGGCCTCCGAGGGCATGCATGTGGTGCGCAGACATATACGCAGTCAAAACACCCATCTACTTAAAATTAAATTAAACAAACAAATGAAGTTTGTCCTCTACCTTCCACACACCCGCTGTGGCACATGCAAGCACATATACACACACAACAAATGTAACAAAATTTTAAAGCTTTTTAAATGATAACCTGGTGAAGATGCAGAGAGAATAAAGAGAATGAGGCCCTCACTAAACTGGCGAGATAATTGAGAAATTGGGCAGCTGGATTGTTGCCTTTGTTGAACTAATTGAAGTATACATGCTCAAATATTACCAAAAGAAAAATATTATAATCACATATGAATGTATGCATATAACAGTAGTGGATGGAAAAGGAGGCCATGAATTTCAAAGAGAACAAGGAGGGGGAAATGATGTGATTATATTATACTCTCAAAAATAAAAAAAATCAAAAATCACAATATTTAGTGGGTTGTAGAACATAGGCTACATTATTTAATATTATAATTTGCTATAAAATTGATGCTAGAAATTTTCTTTGTTTTAAAAAATTATTTCGTGTGTAAAGATGTTTTCCTGCATGTGCACCATGAGTGTGCAGTGCTCCCAAATTCCAGAAGAGGGTGTCAGATCTCCCGTAGGACTGGAGTTACAGATGATTGTAAACCAGCATGTGGGTGCTGGGAACCAAACCCGGATCGTCTGGGAGAGCAGCCAGCACTCTTAACCACTGAGCCATCTCTCCTGCCCCCTGGCGTTTTTGGTTTTTTTTTATCATTTTTCAAGAATAAATCAAGTACTTGGGAGGCAGAAACAGGCAAAGCTCTCTTTGAGGTCAGCCTGGTCTACAGAGTGAGTTCCAGGGCAGCCAGGGTTAAATTTAGATAGGACCCTATTAAAAATCGGTGAGTAACAGTTGATACGTGAGGAGTGGGTAGTGGTCCATGCATCCATAGCAGTCAGAAGGGAAGACAGTGCACATGTCCATCAGTGGATGAAAGGGGAAACGAACTGTGGTGCTCACAGGGGTTACCATTTTTAGAAGAAGGAAACTGCGAGCCACACCATGACACAGATGAACCTCAAGAGTATTATGAATGAAATAAACCAACCACTCACACACACACACACACACACACACACACACACACACACACACACTATTATTCTACATATAGGAGATGTCTAGAGTGGTCAGGTTCACAGATGTAGAATGTAGGATGGTCATGAGGAGTTGGAAGGAGGGGAGAGAGAGATGTTATGTAATAAACACAGTGTTGGCTGTGTAACATGAAAATACTCAGTAGCTGGTATTCAGTTAACAGCACTGAATCATATACTTAAGAACTGTTGATCTGGAGCAGGGGCATGGCTCTGTGGTAGACAGAGCACTTGCCAGCCTGCAGGAGACCCTGGTGTTGGTCCCCAGCACACACAAAAATAGAAGTGAGGGAGTCACTTCTATATAACACAGATCTTACCATAATTGATTAATAACAGTCGGGAACTTTTACTTCTGTTAGGCACCTGGCCCACACCTGCAGTCCTACACGCTTATGAGGCTGGGGCAGGAATTTGAAGCCAGCCTAGGAAAAGATAATGAGGTTCTCTCTCTCTCTCTCTCTCTCTTAAAAAAAAAAAAAAAAAAAAAAAACCACAGTTTAGGGCTGGAGTAGTGGCTCAGTGGATAAAAGCTCATGCTGTTCTTCTGGAAGGTACTGTTTGATTGCCAGAACCCACATGGTGGCCCACAGCCATCTATAAATCCAGTTCCAGGGAGTCCGGCGCCCCCTTCTTGGCCTCTCTGAGCACTAAGCACACACACATGTATACAGACACACAGGCAGGCAAAACACCTAGACACATAAAATAATTTCTTAAGTTATTTTTAAAATAATAAAATAGGGGATGGAGAGTTGACTCCGTTAGGAGCATTCATTTGTTGCAAAGGACCTAGGTTCAATTTCCAGCACGTACATGGAGGCTCACCACCTCCTTAGATACCTAGTATGTGTGTAACTGGAGACTGCTCATGTATTTCCCAGCCATCTAAACCTGAATATCACACAGAAACTTTATTAATTACAACACTGCTCAGCCTATTAGCTCAGGCTTGTTATTAACTAACTCTTACATCTTAAATTAACCCATTTCTATTAATCTGTGTATTACCATGAGGCTGTGGCTTGCTGGTAAGGATCCAGCGTGTTCTCCTCCTTCAGCAGCTACATGGTGTCTCCTTGACTCCACCTACTCTCTCTATATGTCTCTTCCAGCCTGGCTATATTCTGCCATGGCATAGGCTGAAGCAGCTTCTTCATTAGCCAATGGTAATAAAACATATCCATAGCATGCAGAGAGGAAATCCCACATCATATGTAGTACACAGATATACATGCAGACAAAAGACTCATTCACATAAAGTAGTAAAAATAAATCTAAAAAAATAATAAAATAAATCTTTAAAAAGAAATCAGGCCAGGCAATGATGGTGTATGCCTTTAATCCCAGCACTTGAAAGGCAGAGGCAGGCAGACCTCTGTGAGTTCAAAGCCAACCTGGTCTATAGAGCAAGTTCCAGGACAGGCTCCAAAGCTACAGAAAAACCCTGTCTCGAAATAAATAAATAAAAAGATAGATAAATAAATAAATAAATAGAAACCAAAGTTTTATGCCTTACCAGCTCCACCTAATAGGAACTGACAATATCCCCCCATTTTAAAATAGGAAGCCATATATATGTTGAATTAATTTAGAAATTAAACCTTCCTCCTCTTTCTCTGTGTTCCTGACCAGAATAGGAGACAAGTTTGAGAAACTTGGTGAAGCTGTTATCCTCATACTGAAGCATTCAGACCTAGAACAGGGAACTAGAATCACTGCCACTGAGTAAACCTGAAATCTTTGGAGCAGTCTGAGCCTGTGTTTATCCACGGTGGATTGATTACAGGTCCTCCTGGCCCTGTGCTGGAGTGGTTGTTGTTGTTGGCTTGTTTGGGGGAGTTTTTGGTTTGGTTTGTTTGGTTTGGTTTTGGTTTTTGGAGAGGAGGTCTTACTTTGTAGCCCTGGCTGGCCTCGAACTTTCTAGGTAAACCAGACAGGCTTTGAACTAACAGAGATCTTCCTGACTCCGCCTCCCAAGTGCTGGAATTAAAGGCATGTGCCACCACTGATTTCGAGGGTTTAAAGGCTATGAGAAAAGTCAGAACATGAATATTATGATTTCTGCTGAATTGTCAATTGGTTTTCTTTTTAGTTTTTCAAACAGAATCTGAAACTTACAGTCCTACTGCTTCAGCCTTCCAAGTACTAAGATTATAGGCACACATCACCATACCTGGCCATGTTAATTGCTCTATTTAGCTCGCTTTTCCCACTGTTAAAGAATGCAAGTGGGCTGGAGAGATGGCTCAGCAGTTAAGAGCACTCAGTGCTTTTCCAGAGAACCCGAGTTCAAGTCCCAACATCCACATCAGGTGGTTCTCAACTGCCTGTAACTCCAGCTCCAGATAACCCCATGCCTCTGGCCTCTGTGGATACCAGGCCTCATATGCATAGACACATACATATACACATAGGTCTAAATAATTAATTTTAAAATTATAAGCACGAGAATTTTTTCTCCCTTTCTAAACTTAAAAAAAATGAAATTATTTTTAATTACTCTTCCATCAAGGGACCTGGGTAAAATACTTTTCTTAAGTAAGTTTCAGCACTAAAGAAAATATACCATATAATTTGAGGCCAAAAAAATCCTCTTCTCTATGGTCTCAACAGGCTTAAATTGCTATAATTCTGTAATTCATTTCCTCATGGCCACTGGGGTACCGAGTGAACCCCACTGAACACACATTTGCCCTAACCCTGGGCGGAGCCCCTGAGTCCAGGCCTGAGCAGTGAGTGAGGTCACAGCTGTATGAAGGAACAAACCCTTTATTGGATTCTTGATCTGAAGGCTTAGATGGTTGTTGGTTGCTAATGGTTGGTTAGTAGCACAGCTCAAAAGTAGGTAAACGTCAGAATTTTGTCTGATTCTAGGCTGAGTTCTTTAAAAAAAAAAATATATCTGTCAACTATATAAGAGATTGGAAGTATTTTTAAGTAATGATTATTTTGCGCCGTGGGGACAATTTCCCAGCACCTTTCAAGAGCCTAAATTGTTGAGCATCTCTGAGGCTCCCAGCTTCCTGGTAGGTTCTAGATCCTGAACACGGTAGAATGGAGTTGTTTAGAAACAGCTGCCCTCTGGGTTCTGAGGCAGTGACCTGGGAGGAAGGAATTGTAACCAAACATTCTGGAACTTTTTTTCCTGATTTAACAGTACTTGCTGATTCATCATTCCCAAGCTAGCAAGCAGCCCTGTCTGCTTGTCAGCGAGCTTCCTGCTATACACTAGAGTTGGGAAAGCTAACTGGAGTGATAAAAACCCAAAGGGGACGACTGCCTCCCAGCCCCTGGTCTGCAGCCGTATCTCCAGCGATGCAGAAGAAAGGGAGGACTAGGAGAGCCATAGTATCCAAAGAGTCTGTGCAAGAGCCTATCGTCTCTGCTCTTATAAGAAAGCAGTGGACAGGGATGTGGGTCGTAGAAGGAAAGCCTCAGAAAATATATTCACTACGTGGTAGGTGTTCTAAGACTGAAATAAGCAGGAAGTCTTTAACGCTTTCTTTTTGCCAGTTGTGGCAGGAAATATTTCAGATTAAATTTTGTCCTTAATTTTTCCTATATATTTTTACGTGCTTTGTATCATATACTATTTTTTAAGTAGTTAAGGTATATAATTTGATGATTTGTTATGTGTATACAATGTAAAATAATTTCTGCAATCAAACAAACATATGAGTCACCATAGTTATTATGGAGCAGAAGCACCCAGGCAAATTTCGAAACTCTGTAAACTGGTTCTACCTAGTCACGGTGTTATCTGTCGGGGTGGTTTTTGCTCTTTAGGCTTTTTGGAGAGCCAGCCACACAGCTCCCAAATAAATCACACATGGGGGCATGTTCTTACTTATGAATGCTCTGCCTTAGCGTGGCTCATTTCTAGCCAGCTTTTCTTATCTAATTGTCCTGACTACCTTTGCCTCTGGGCTTTTATCTTTCTCTATTTCTGTGTACTTTACTTCTTATTCTGTGACTGGCTGGGTGGCCGGCTGACCGGGAGGCCGGCTGACTGGGAGGCTGACCCCTAATGTCCTCCTCTCCTTATTCTCTCATTGCTCCTCATTCTCAGTCTCAATTCTCCTTCTATTTACACTCTGCCTGCCAGTCCTGCCTGTCCTTGCTCCTGCCTCGCTGTTGGCCGTTCATCTCTTTATTAGACCATCAAGTGTTTTAGGCAAAAAAACAAATCACAGCTTCACAGAGTTAAGCAAATGCAGTGTTAACAAAAGTCACGCCAGGCAGTGGTGGCACACGCCTTTAGTCCCAGCTCTTGGAGGCAGAGGCAGAGACAGGCAGATTTCTGGGAGTTCAAGGCCAGCCTGGTCTACAAGAGCTATTTCTGAGACAGGTACCAAAGCTATAGAGAAACCTTGTCTCAAAAAAAAAAAAAAAGTCAGACACCTGAGAATAATATTGCCCAGCAGTTAGCTTTAGATCTTCACAAGCTACTCATCTGGCACACTGAGGATCTGTGCTCCTTACCAAGCCTCTTCCTACATGCCCCCTTCCCACCATTCTGTGCTTCTGTGGGTTTGACTATTTTGGATTCTATGTGCAAGTGAGAAAATATTTCTCTTTGTGTGTCTGACTTATTTTGTTTAGCATTTATTTAGGTTTTTTAAGACTTAGGATTTTTATTTTTGTGTATACATATATACAGACACCCGTGAGGCCAGAAGAGGGTTCTGAATCCTACTGGACTATACAGAGGGTTGTGAGCAGCCCTGTGGGTGCAGGGAATCTGGGTCCTCTGGCAAGAGCAGTAAAAGCTCTTAACCACAGAGCCATCTCTCCAGCCCCAGTGTTTACTTTTATATAAGATCAAAGAGACATTATTTGAAAGGAAGAACTGTGGCAAATTTTGCTTATAGATCTTACCACAGACCTCTCCATACAGACCTCCAATTTCACATGCAATGCTATCTTGGATTTGGGTATGATGCCATGCTTTGAAATCCTAGACGTTTTAACCCCAGGCTTTGCTCGGGAAAGCTGGGAAAGAATACAAAGAAACAATTGTATTAGTAGAGATGGTGGCACCTGCCTGCAGATCTAGTGCTGGGAAGATTCAGGAAGGAAGGGGAAAAAGGAATAGATGGATGGATGGATGGATGGACGGACGGACGGACGGACGGACGGACGGAGATTCTGTGGATTCATCCTTTCCTGTATCTTCTGAATTCCAGAAAGAGTCTCTGGCCCCATGGCAGTTTCAGGAATTAAATCAACACTGAAGCTGAAGCCCCTCAAAGCACCCGCCTTTCACAAAAGGTAGGTAATAAAATATGAGGAGATTACGCAAAGTGTTCAGGTAATGACTATACAGATCACATACAGACTACACTAAGAAAAATTAGAATATTCTATTTTGTTTGAAGTTCCTTAGAACATCTAAATTAAGGAGATGTTTCTATTGTATTTATTTTGTATGTGTGCTCACATGCACACACCACAGCATGTATACAGAGATCAGAGGGCAGCTTGCAGGAGTCAGCTCTCCCCATCCACTCCATGGGTCCCAGGAATCGAGCTCAGATCCTCGGACTTGGCAGCAAGCACCTTCCCACTGAACCATTCTGTTGGCTTATAGGAAGATTTTTTTTTTTTTGATTTTTCGAGACAGGGTTTCTCCATAGTTTTTTTGGTTCCTGTCCTGGAACTAGCTCTTGTAGACCAGGCTGGCCTCGAACTCACAGAGATCCGTCTGCCTCTGCCTCCCTAGTGCTGGGATTAAAGGCGTGTGCCACCACCGCCCGGCTTATGGGAAGATTTTTTAATAGAAAAAAATGAACATTCTTTTTGTCTAGAAAAGCAGAATTCTCCTTCCCGTGCTCCCAAAGGAAGTCCAGTGAATTAGCCATGCACAGCCCCACTAGGATACGAGGGAGATTCTCCTGCCAGTAGCAATGCTTTTTCTCAGTCAGCTGCCAACAGAGTCTAGCAAACAGGCACTGATGGCTGAAAGTGAGAACCCAAGATACACTGTCACACGGCAGAAGGTGAAACACCCCTCTCTGAGTCTTGGCCACTTGGAGGGTGTTCTCGGCTTTATCACTGCTAAAGCAATGTACTTCTGACATTTTTAAAGGGAAGTAGGAAAGCAGCCTCATAGCAGTCAACCCCTATCTTCACTAAGACCACAGGCCACGGTAATCCCCACACTAGGTAAAAGGCAGGGGTGGGTTTGTTTCAAATATGAAGTTACCATGCTCCTTTGAAACATTATAAAATAGACTATTTGAAATGGTTCCTCCATTTTTCTTCCTCGTTTTCAAGACAAGGTTTCTCTGTAGACCAGGCTGGTCTTGAACTCACAGAGAGCTGCCTGTATCTGCCTCCTGAGTGCTGGGATTAAAGCCGTGTGACACTACCACCTGGGTCCATGGGTAATTTTTACTTGTAATTAACAAAAGCCTTTGTCTACCTTGCCTTCTGCTTTACTTGGGGTTTTGAGGACATCGTGTTTCTGTGTCTGCTTACATCTTTTACTTCATACAAAAATAAGCTGTTTTTCTTTGGAAATGGAACACATACGTAGTAACCAGGGTGGGAGCAGACCTTAGTAGATAAACAGGGAACACAAAAGGAAGAAATCATGTTAGTAAAAGCTGGGAAAATACAAGTTAGGTACAATTTCATGCCTAAAAGTTGAGAACAGGACATCTTAAGACCCCATCACATCCTTCTAACCCAGGCTACTCTGACATCAGTGAGATCTAGTGCCCTGGAGGGTAGAAAAGTAAACCACAAAAACTGGGACTGGAGAGATGGCTAAGTTAAGAACACTGGCTGCTCTTCCTGAGGACCTGGGTTCAATTCCCAGCAGCCATATGGAGGCTTGATGCCCCTTCTGGCCTCTTTGGGTACCAAGCATGTATATGATGCACATACTCACCTGCAGGCAAGCAAGACACTCATATATAAAAGATTTGTAGAATAAATCTTTGTCAATATTTAAAAAAAAATAAAACCACAAAAGTAAGAGATTCCATATTCTTAAAACCTTTGTTAGCTGGGCTGTGGTGGCGCATGCCTTTATTCCTAGCACTCAGGAGGCAGAGGCAGGCAAATTCTAAAATAATTCTAAAATTATTCTAAAGTAAATTTATATGAGCTAGGTGTAACGGCACAAGCCCATAATCCCAGTTGGCAAAAGATGGAGGCAGGAGAATCAGGAGTTCAAGGCATCCTTGGCAACACAGTGAGTTTGAGATCCTCCTAGGCTACATGGGCTCCTGTCTCAAAAAATTTATGATTATTTAATTTGCTATTAAATTATACTTAATTAAAAATAATTACATTTCACTTGTCATAGTATAAGCAAAGCTAGGTGTGTGTGTGTGTATTCATAAATTATTGCAGATTTACACAAAGCATTTTGGAATATTAGTATTTTCCCTCCTTTTCAGATTCTACTTTCCTGAGAATGTAAAATGTTACCCAGAGTTCCAAACTTTCCAGAAGCATCCTTTCTCTGCTTTATCATTCCTTAATGTCTCTCAGTATACTAAACATACATGTTGGCAATTAAAGTTATAATGGTAGATGCAGAAGCTTCTCTACAAAGGTAGTCAGCACATTATTTTCCAAATTATCCTTTGAAACTGAAAGACCCTCAGAGTGGTCCTTCCCTCAGGAGGAGACCCCTAACCCAAGGAACAGTCGAGACCACTGGCTGCAATTAGCAAGAGGTTTATTGGGTGGGCACAGGTACCTGTGGGCTGCAAAGTCCTTTCGGAGGACTTGCGCGCCTGCAGGCTGGGAGAAGGTCTTTTTATAGGAAAAGGGTGGCAAAAGCAGGCATACAGAAGCAATGCATGGTTACAGGAATCTCATTGGTCAGTTCGAATGAGGCGATAGGTTCATTTAGGGGACAAGTTTCCCGGAGACATGAAGGTCTGATAATAATAGCAGACTTGGCCCTATCTAGAGTACATGTAGTTTTTCCCAGAACTGTTCGTTCCCCTACTAGGCCTGGTGTCTGACCACAGATATCCTGTTTGACCACCTAGGATTACTGACTTTTTCTTGAACTTACATTTGTTTGTGTGAAGGCTTTGCAAAATGGCATTACAGCAGCTAAGCTGAGGTCTTTCAAAACAAGTTTCTAGCAATGGTGATCGCTTAAGGTTACAACCTTTGCCATCAGAATCTCATCTCTCTTACCTGTGTGACTTTGGACAAGCCAGATGCCTGTTTTGTACAATGAGAGAAATCAAATAGCTTTGTTTTGTTTTTAAGAGAGGTAAGGGCAGCTGGAAATCTCGGGTGGGCTGCAGTTGTCCCCAGCTTCCCGGCCTTTCTGACAGATTAGCCAGTGACAGTCTGCTTCAGCACTGTGAGTCTGGGCAAACAGTAATGTTCGTCACCGTTAGCGTCAGCAAAACTCGAAGGCTTCACTCCTGTGTTAAACCTGCTGTTTCTCTTGTTTCTTCTCAGAGATAAAGATTTACGAGGATCTCTTCCAAGTCATTTACAGCATAAAGATACGAAGCTGAGCTCTTCACAACTGGAAGGTAATGAAAATCATCCTAAATGTTAGAACCCAACTACAGCCAGGGCCGTGGTGGCGCCTATGAAAATCATCCTAAATGATAGAACCCAACAACAGCCAGGGTCGTGGTGGCGCCTATGAAAATCATCCTGAATGTTAGAACCCAACTACAGCCAGGGCAGTGGTGGCACATGCCTTTAATCCCAGCACTCAGGAGGCAGAGGCAGGCAGATCTCTGTGAGCTTAAGGCCAGCCTGGTCTACAGAGTGAGTTCCAGGACAGAGGATCTTACTCTAATAGCTAAGACTAGCCTGCTCAATATGTAACCCTGGCTGGTCTAGAACTCATAGCAGTCCTGCCTCAGCCTCCCAAGTGCTAGGATAGAAGGGAAGTGCCATTGCATCCAGCTAGCTCCCATAGGATCATTCTCTAATGCACACGTGAGATTTCAAGGAGAATCTGTATTCCTATCATTCAAGAAAGGGGAAGTAGAGAGGAGAAATAAAATTTTAGCCAGGCGTGATAGTGCACACTTAGGAAGCTGGTACTTAGTTCAGAGTCAGCCTACTCTACCTACCAAGGCCCTATCTAAAAATAAAAAATAAACTATTTGCTAGATTGAAGGATAACTTTCAAATTGACATCTTTCAAGAATTGAAACAGGCTTGGTCAAATATTATTTAATTTACTTATTTTTTGGTTTTTCAAGACAGGGTTTCTCTGTGTATTGTTCTGGCCATCCTGGAACTCACTCTATAGACCAGGCTGGCCTTGCACTCACAGAGATCCACCTGCCTCTGCCTCCTGGATGCTGGGATCAAAGGCATGTGCCACCACCACTCAACTAGATCAAATATTCTTATCCAGATAACTTGGAAGTGTGGTAAACAGCAAATTCAAGGTCACATATTAGTCAGCTACTTGAAGAGTATAAATACAATGTGCCAGGACTGGCCAGTGTGGTGACAAGTGTCTGTAATCCCAGCATTAGGAAGGCCTCTAGAGGCAAGAGGACCACAAGTTTAAGGACAGCCTGGTCTACTTAGTGTACAAGCCAGTTTTGTTCTCGAAGGGCCAAATTAAATTAAAATGGAAATAAAATACCAGGATTTCTTTGAGGCAGAAAAATAATGATGAAGTTTGATACACTGTCTATAGATCATTGGTCCAAACAGAAGACAGATATTTAAGCCAACAGTGTTCCAGGCATAAGAACATGAGACATGTCCCTGCCCTGGATGACTCAAGGCGTGAGAGAAGTACGGAGTGCTAGGGGATTTGGTCTTCTGAGGTGAAGAAGGGAACCTAGCGAGAGCGGAATGACGAATAGGCTAGGGAAGGATCAGAAGATGAGGGTGTCTGCTGTGAAAGCCTGAGGAGTGTGACAGGGCCAATGGGCAGAGAGAAGAGGAGCCGGCCAGCCCCCAGGGGCCGGCCAGCCAGACACAGAGGAAGCAGGAAAGTAGGATGGATGACAAACACGGCAGCACGTACATTAGTAGAAATGGGTTAGTTTAGGTTAAAGGAAAAAAATTGCTAGAAACAAGCCAAGCTAAGGCTGAGCATTCATAATTATTAATAAGTCCCAGGTCATGATTTGGAGGCTGGCGGTCCAGGAAAGCCTGCTATAGCCTGTCTCAAAGGATAAGGTGAATGTGATAGAGCAGGACACCTGGGCTCCACGCTCAGAGTGAGCATACCCACACATACACGTGTGCATATACCACACACACACACAAGAAGAGGAGGAGAGGAAACGGAGAGAGGAGAAGCACCTTCGCCTACTGAAGACCTGAGTTCCATTTCCAGGTCCCACATAGTAGAAGGGGAGAACTGACTCCTGCAAGTTGTCCCGGGGCCTCCGTGTGCATGCAATGTCGCATACATACATACACACACATGCATGCATACACACTCCCTCTCTTCCACTACTTCTTTGAGCAATTTGAGAACAAAAGTAAATATATTATGATATGTTTACCCAAAATCTAAAATAAACATCTATGAGTCTATACTGATAGAAATAAATAATGAAAGTAGGGCTCTAGGTCAGTGGTAGAGCAGTTGCCTGGCATGTGAGAGGGCCTAGGTTCAACCCCCAGTATTATAAAAAGAGTGGAAATTAAAAAATAATTATTTAACACAAGGTAGAGACTAATAACCAACAAATGGCAATAAAAGGGAAATTAGATTATATATTTATATAAATATTTATATATACATATATATTTGCTTTGCTTTGTTTTCTTGATGTACAGGGTCTGATGTAGCACAGTCTAGTTTCAAACTCACTGTGCAGTCAAGACTAGCCTTGAACACCTAGTCTTCCTGCCCCTGCCCTTGAGTGCTTGGGTTACAGGCAGGCACCACTATGCCTGGCTCTGCATTTTTTTTCTACCAATTACTACTCATTCCACTTGGTTCTACCATTTCTGTTTGATGCTCGTTCAAATCCCAAGAAAAGACAGCATTCTGTCTCTTTAAAAATCTATTATTCATCGTCCTTTCTCTCTCCACGTGTTACAGATCACAGTCTTCACCTGGCTATACGACATCTCCTGTCCTGTTAGCACACACATCTCTCCCTCCCCTTCCCCACTCCTCTAGCCAGGGCTGACCTAGACATCACTGTGTAGCCTAAGTGGGCCTTGAATCATCAATCTTCCCACCACAGCTTCCAAGTGCTGGGGTTAGAGACAGAAGTTACCATATCTGACCGTGTCTATTCTTAAATAATTGTCCTAGAGGGGCTGGAGAGATGGCTCAGAGGTTGAGAGCATTGCCTGCTCTTCCAAAGGTCCTGAGTTCAATTCCCAGCAACCACATGGTGGCTCACAACCATCTATAAGGAGGTCTGGCGCCCTCTTCTGGCCTTCAGGCATATACACAGAATATTGTATACATAATAAATAAATATTTTTAAAAATTGTCCTAATATATACCCACTTCCTCAGCCTTCCGAAATGCTTACAACTTCTTCACCAAGGATAAGACTGGCTGTATTGATTCACATGGATTGATGAGCACCTTAGCCAAACTCGGGATGAATCTAAACACTTATGATATCTACAATGAATTAAAATGTGCTGATCTTGACAGTGAGTATTTTGACCTATTATTTTCCCATAATATACTTTTTGTGTATATCTGTGTTATCATTTATCCTATAAGTGCAAGGAATACCTCTTCCTTATCTACCAAAAGTATACTTCTAAACAAAGGTAAGGTTATCTTCCATGACCTATATCTCACTTCCTGTGGTTTCAATTAACTGGGTCAATTGTAGTCCAGAAATAGTATTTTTCTAAATGCTTTCAAGAGAAAAAGACCACAGTAATGTAACTTTTTACAATAGTATACTGTGGAGCTTGGACGTGGTGGCGCACACCTTTAATCCTAGCACTCAGAAGGCAGAGACAGGAGGATCTCTATGAGTTTCAGGCCAGCCTGTTCTACATAGTGAGTCCCAGGACAGCCAGGACTACATAAAGAGACCCTGTCTCAAACATGCACATGCACGCACACACACACACACACACACACACACACACACACACACACACAGAGTATATTGTTTTAATTACTTTATTATTGCTAATTCCTAATCTATCAGATAAAGTTTATTGCAAATATGTATATGTGATAAAGCATAGGATATGCAAGGATAGGAATGGTCCACAAATCAACCAAAACAAAACCAAAAAGCTCTCTCTGTAGACCAGGCTGGCCTTAAACTAACAGAGATCCGCCTGCCTCTGCCTCCTGGATGCTGGGACTAAAGGCGTGCTCTGTCTCTGCTTGGCAACTGTCTTAACTTTAGAGGCAGTGGGGCACGAGAGGGACACGTAGAGATTCCTCATGAAGTGACACTCTCTGGCAAAAGACAGCAGTAGCTAACAGCTTTTACTGGATGCTTACACCTTGCCATTGTTTCTCTTGGCTACAGCAGACTGGTGTAAATATAGATCGGGTCATAAAGACTGATGTAAATACAAGGGTTTTAAGTTCAAGACCAGCATGGGCTACGTAGGGAGGCACTACCAAAAATAATCTCTTTGAGGAGGGAAAGGAAACCAAGGTTTACCTTAGCCTCTTTTCAGCCCTGAATATGCTGATTTTAAGTGTAAAGTGGCTCAGACTACTTTAGCTTTTATACTTCACATTCAATAAATAATTAAAATAAATCCCAGCTGGGTGTGGTAGCAGACACCTGTAATCTCAGCAAACTGGAGGCTGAGGCCGAGGGATTGCAAATGTGAAGCCAGTCCTAGGTAAAACCAGTGTGTGTACTCTCTCACGCGCGCTCTCTCTCTCTCCTTTATATACAAATTGTGCGTTTATATAAGCTTTTAGCAATATGTTCTTAGCTGAGATTCCTGTTGCAGGAGATGGTAAGATCAACTTCTCAGACTTTGTAGGGGTGCTGACAGATAAGAAACTCTTCCTCAAGGCTGTGGGTGAGTAGATGTCTCTGGGGAACCCTGCCCACCGCACAGAAAACACGACCCCTTAGGTCTACAGTTAGGAGACATCTAGGAAGCAATTCTAGTCTAGGATGTGATTCTTGTTTTCCCTACAAAATAATGTCAAACAGACTGATACCATCAGAATTGCAACTTACATACATCAAGCAGCTACTGGCCTCCTGCAGGAGAGACGTTGCTTTTGTCTCTAATGAGAACACTAAGGAAGTAGCAGATGCAGAAAGTTTAGCCTTCCTTTTACTTTAATTTATTTTTATTTTATGTGTGTGGGTATCTTGCCTTGTATGTCTGTATCAGATCGTCTGGAACTAGAATTGCAGATGGTTGTTAACAGCCAGGTGAGTGCTAGGAAAGAGTAGTCAGTGTTCTTAACCACTGAGCCGTCGCTCCAGCCCCTTATTTTCCCTTTATAGTTTTTAGTTTTTACCCAAGCACATGCACTACTTCTGAAAGCACTCCTTTTTTTAAAAAAAAAATAATAATATTTTTTAGAACTTGGGTAGCTTACTGTCTCTACACCCTGATGAAGCCTCCGCTCTCAGTTAGAGGCCGGGGTTAGAGAGCATGTGCTCACCTGTGGCCATCCATCTGCTCAGACTGGAAGCCACCTTTAGTCTCTCATGCTCTGTTTCCCGACCTAACAGGCTGCCTTGGAAAATTCAACCACTCTTCATACCGCATGCTCTAGGATTCCAGATTCCAAACCCCACAAGTAGTTTGAAAACATACCCAAACTTAAGCCACAGCCTGTCCCTAAGATAGAGAAAAATTGGTGCTCTCAAAAACTGTGACAAATGAGAGTTCCTCTGCAAACTAGAGATAGTTATTAATTCCCTTTCGTAGAAGAACAAGACAATTCTATTTAACATACTACACGTGCAGATGTTAAAAGTACTGCCGTATTTACTTAGCTGTCATTGAACTATGATTGTTCTGTCTACTCAGTAATCAAAATGGCCTTTCTCTAAATAGAACATTTTTAATGTTTTGCCATATTTCTAGTCTCTGATTTAATATTGCCACAAATTCTCAGTAAATTTTTAATAGCTGTTTTTCTCAGAAGACATTTTGAAATTTCTCTTTTCTGTTTCCTCTATAGTTCCCGAAAAGAAACTATGTTTGGATTTAGCTAACAACCCCGGGATCTTATTATTTGAAATCCTATCAAAACTTGTAGAGACTTCATCCCTGCACAGAAAGGATGTAATAGAGCTAGTAAGGTAAGTGGCCACAGGACAGGTGAAGGCAGCTTAGCTTACCGAGGATGCGTCACCAGCGTCCTACTCCACAGAGCTCAATCTGAAACCCAAGAAAGGGTCAGGGCAAACGGCTGATAATATCACAACACTCTCTCCTGGTTCTGAAATTATAAGACTGCACTTACACTGTGCTGAAGCTCCACATGGGCATAAAACGTACGAAAATAAGCTTCAGCCGCCCCGGGACAGAGCTGCTGGTGCTACTGTGTATCTGAGTAGTAGAACGCTAACCTAACGTGCACAGCCACCTGGGTTTGATCCCAGACCATAGGCAGGTATAGTGCTCGTGCTGTGATCCCATCACACTGGAATCTGACGCCGAAGGGACACCATGAGTTCAATGGCAGCCTGGGCTACAAAGTGAGATCCTGCCTCAAAAAAGAAGAAAACTGCATTTCAAAACCCAATACAGAGCTGGAGAGATGGCTCAGAGGTTAAGAGCACTGGCTGCTCTTCCAGAGGTCCTGAGTTCAGTTCCCAGCAACCACATGGTGGCTCACAACCATCTATGATGAGATCTGGTGCCCTCTTCTGGCCTGCAGGCATACATGCAGGCAGAACACTGTATGCAGAATAAGTAAATAAATCTTTAAAAAATAAAACCCAATACAAAGTACTACAGTATATGGCACCTTCTTCAGCGGTGTGGCTACTAGTAAGGAGCCCATGCTCTTGTAAATAATCCTTCACCCAGGACCCTGTAAGCAGCCCCCAAAATACACATTGAGTTTTCAAGGCAGAAAGAAAGAAGGTAAGAATGATGGGGGGAAGAGGAGAGAGAGAAAACGAGAATACAAAGGAAGATAGAGAGGAAGGGAAGGAGTGGGGAGAGAGAGCAAAAATGAGAATACAAAGCATGACAAGAGAGACTGAAGTGGGAAGAGAGAGTAGCTGGGGGACAGGAGAGGACAATGAAGTGAATGTAAGAGAAATATGTATAATGTACAAAAATAATAAAACCATTACTATTATGTATGATAAACATATGCTAATAAGCCTTAAATAGATTTAAAATAAATATTAATCAACTTCTGTAACTTGTAGTGGTTTTTTTTTGTCCTAACAATTCTTTATTCCATTTCTGAATTACCTGTGTTTTCTCTTTAAGCTATTTCCGAAAAAAATTTCAGGAAAGCCACTCGGAAATGCCATGGAGTCCGTATGGGAGAAAGGGCTTTAGGCCAGATATATGCACTCCTCCGCGCTCAAGCACTGCTGCCTTTGCCAATTCTGCCAAGATCTCGATAATGAAAGAAAAGGATTTGTATAAGTTTCTTGAAGCACTCAAGCGTAAGAGCCATTTTCCCTCTCCACTGTGATAAAACGACTTCCAGGCAGCTGGTCAGAAATAGACACCAGAGGCCAAGAACAGGGCCAGGGCTCTTGGAGTAGCTGCTCTCTGTCACACAGGCTTGGAAGCAGAAGTCCTGAGCCCTCAGACACCTGAGTGAAGTCTGCAGGATGGGTGTGCGGTGGGAACATGAGACTCAGGCACAGGAGCCAGGGCCACAAGGGGAGCAGACGGAAGTGCACTGGGCTCTGCATGCTTGTCATTCCGGGAACTTTTTACATCATGTATAATGCCGTTTTTGGTTTTGTCTTTTTAGGGTGTGATCTCCCTACAGGTAGCCCGTACTCAAAAATACCTGTCTTTCCGTTGTTCCCTGATGTGGATGGGGTGGTGGTAGGAAAGCCATTCAAAGACATACAGAAGCTAGAGATGCTGAGGAAAAAGGAACCTCTGAGTTTCTTCGAGGACTATTTTTTCCATAAAAGAGATTGGAAAGCACAGGTGGGCTTAATCTGTCATACTAGCTAATTTAAACACTCCATCTCTAAGAACCTAACTCAAGGCTAAAAGCATGTTTTCTTTACAGATAATGCGCAGTGTCTTGGGAGGTTGTAGCTATTGTTTTGAGATGTTGGTTTGGTTTGGCGTTGGGATTTTTAGAGACAAGGTCCATTGTACCCTGACTGACTCAAATTTCTAAGGAGCCAACAGTAAATTATCTATTGAATATATACTTTAGAGGCTGGAGAGGTGATTCCGTGGTTAAGAGCACTTACTGTTCTGCCATACTCTTTGTTTGTTTGGTTGGTTGGTTGGTTGGTTGGTTGGTTGGTTGGTTGGTTGGTTGGTTTGGTTTTTTGACACCAGGTTTCTCTGTATAACAAACCTGCTTGTCCTGGAACTCACTCTGTAGATCAGGCTGGCCTCAAACTCACAGAGATCTGCCTGCCTCTGCCTGCTGAGTGCTGTAATTAAAGGTCATACTCATTTCTTAATACTACTCTTACAAAGGACCTGACTTTGGTTCCCAGTACCTACATACATCATGACTCATAGCTGTAATTCCAGCTCCAGAGGATCTGGTGCCTCTGAACTCCACAGACATCTACACTCAAGTGTACATAACCACACACACACAATTAAACATAATTTTAAAAAATATATCTTGCCGGGCGATGATGGTGCATGCCTTTAATCCCAGCACTCGGGAGGCAGAGGTAAGTGGATCTCTGTGAGTTCGAGACCAGCCTGGTCTACAGAGCAAGTTCCAGGACAGGCTCCAAAGCCACAGAGAAACCCTGTCTCGAAAAACCAAAAAAAAAAAAAATATATATATATATATATATA